>NW_022476031.1:0-187946 GCF_009193645.1 Aspergillus pseudonomiae | reverse complement strand
TTGCCTAGAATCATGCCTGGAACCTTGGTTATATTCAGAGTCATAGCCTTGTCCGTAACCTTGTCCGTGGCCTTGCCGGGAATCTTGCCTGGAACTTTGGTTATATCCAGAATCGTAACCTTGATCATAGCCTTGATTCTGATGACTGCTGTCGTGGCGACGTTGGTTGTGTCCTTGAGATTCGGAGTAATCACCATATCTATGACTGGACGATGATTCGTTGTAGTAGTCCGCACTTTTTCCACCTTCATGAGTGTGATGGCGACTCTGGTAGCTGCTGTGATCGCCCCCGGAGTGATGCGACTGGTAGCCTTGGTGGCGAGATTCATAGTCTTGGCGTTGATGGGATAGCTCATGGTAAGACTGATGATGCTGTTGCTGTTGTTGTTGTTGATGATGATGCTGAGGCTCAGGTGGGGGTGTAGTCTGCTGCGAAGTCTCGTCACTCCTCGAGGAACCACCTAGCCCAAAGCTAGAGAAAGCGCTGCTAAGCTTGGAGATACCTGGAATGGGAAGGCTGGAAAGTTCGTCGAGGGGGTTAACCGAGCTTTGTTGTTGTTGCTGTTGGGGTGGACGGTACTGTGACTGTCCTGACTGATTATGGGACTGCTGAGGTGCATGACTGTGACTATGGCCGTGCCCATGGGAGTGGCCGCCCTCTCCTGTTTGATTCTTTCCTGCCTTCACACCCTCGGCACTGAGAATATCGTTAAGCTTGGAGCCGCGATCCGACCTAGACTGCACCCAAGATTCGACCGCTTCGTACATAGTCCGATGTGCTTCATTGCGCATATCCCTCAGAGCGGGATGATGGAATACTTTGAGGCAATCGTCCGAAACCTGTCGCTCGGAGATGTTGGTGTTCTCCCAAGCGTACAGGACACGAGGCGCGACATATTTAAGAATGGCAGAAGCGACTTGACCAGCTGGCTCATTGAGGATATTGGAGAAGTGATCCTTGGACAGCAAGGAGTGGGTAGGGTCGGTGCAGTGAGGGTCGGTCCACGGTTCATACTGGTGTTCACCAGACGCATTAATGACACTAGAGGAGCCAGTCTGGAGCTGCTTGGAGGCGGCGTTGATGATAGGACGAACGAAGGGCGCCAAGAGAGACATGACAAAAACGGTCAAGGTTTCAGTGATCGTCTCGACCAGGGTTTCCAGACCAGGGATGTTCTCGATGATGGATGAGAGCTTCCGCACGACATTATCTCTGAATTGCAGAATAGGGTATATTTGATCAATGGTCTTTTTTGCATCAAAATCAGGCAGCCCGGGCAAGCCACCCGAGGAACTCTGATTGGAGTCATCAGCTCTGGCAGCCCTGCTTTGTTCACCTCCAAAGCCTCGGCTGCTGCCTGAGTCGAAGTCGTCAAAGGACCGAGCAGATCCGCGGGTTGAATAGCCTGAACGATGACCGCCACGCTTGTTTAATGATTCTTGCTCGTCTGAGCGACGCCTGAGCTCCTCAGCTTCGTTAACAAGATCCTTCGTGCCAGGAACCTTGCCGAGCAGTGCTGTCAACGCGCCAGCAGAGCCGGAAGATGTATTTGTCTGTGCATCTCCCAGCGCAATATCCATTTCATTAACCTCCGACTGGGTGAAATGATCGGTCGCTTCTCCAAGCATGGAATGGAAGAAATCAACCATACCGAATGTGCCAGTTACGAGAGGGTAAACACGGTGACCCCGAACGTTCATCTCAGTCCGCGTTCCGGTGTGCGGGAATACATTACGGAAGCCCATCTCACGAAGCGCGAGTTCGCAGTAGTTCGTGTGTGCTGCAAAGTCCTCAAGAGTATGGAGTCCTTGACCGAGGCACCGCAAAGCTTCGCACAGGTCCTCCTCGTTTCTATTCTTGGTATACAGTCTTCCGTAATGGATACTGCGAGCCAAACTATATTTGACATACCCAGAACTTGTGGACCAGTCTCCTCGTTCGTTGGCGATATAGTTCTTCATACCGGTATCGGGATCGATATCGAGCTCAACTTGACGCACCGGGCCACGCAGCCGAGAATCGTACTGGCGTGCATCTTGGTTGTCGGCATAATCCTTTGGGTTGCTTGTAAAGAAGCATTAGCCATATGCAATTTCATATGAATAGAGAAAAGGACGAACTCAATATGCTCCTCGGGACGATAAGTTCCCAGCCTGTCAGAGGTGACCTCAAACTCGGCCGTCGCATAACCGAAAGTCATGAAAGACAGGATCCAGACGAGGATTCGGATAGTGTCAGCTTGGACACTCTTAAGGGTGCCGACGTCCATCGCCTGGGAGCTATAGAGGGTCAGCGCGTGCAACAGATAGCTTCGTAAGAGATGAGACCCACTAATCACGCAACCAGTTGCCAAAGTAGACGCGCTTCATCATGGTAGAAGTCCACTTGTGGCCTTTGATAAAGGCGACAGTCTTGAGCATATCTTCAATATCACCATGGCGCCAATTCTTGCCCTCGACGGCGGAGATCGAAGCGATATCTAATCGTATCAGCAGCCGAGTCTAATTTTGGGAAAACCGACAGAGCCAAGGTCACACATACTGCCCGCGCCAAATGCATGGACTTGAGAGGGAAGCACGACGAGCACAAGGCATAAAATGAGGAGGGCATTGAAGCCCATATTCATCCCTGACGCCATGATTAATATGGCTGCAGGTCTTTAGTTGATGTTATGAAGTCGAAGGAAAAATATCTGTGGAGGGGTAAATAAGGAGGAGAGAAGAAGATAAGGTTTAAGCGCTTGGCGTCAGGAGACACAAACAGCTGAATGAAAGTCTTTGTTTTCCCAAGCATTGGGAAAGAATGAACGAGAAGAAAAGGCAAAGGCCAGCTCTGCGAAAATAATTTACAGCTTTAAACAAGGAAAAATTTCTTGGTTTTTGACTAGTTCTGATCTACAAGACACGGCAGAGCGACACCGCCGAAGTAGAAGATTCTCCTTCCTGATGATTTCAGAGCCCCGCCACCAGCATCAGATAACCATTGAGGGTTCACTATAGAATTAGAGGCTGGCTGAGCTTTGTGAGGCTGACGATCCGTGCAGAAGCTCTGTACTGTGTACTATACGCTAAGGACTCTTTCGGGTCCGTATTACGACTGGGGCGAGTGTTTTTTTTAATGTGAACGAAAATACTCCGAAGTACCAAGGATAAGTATGGGGCACTAAAGCCCTAAAAAGACCTCTTCTCGGTAGCTCCTTGGTATATGGGGCTAATCGAGTGGCACCACCCTTAGTAGCCTTGAGGCGACCAAGCGGAGGGGTAATTCAGCCCGAACCACTGTATCTATCATACCATACAGAAATCATCCGTAAATAAACAGTTGAATACGATGTTACAGAGTTCAGTTGATACCATGGCAGCAAACCATACATTAGCGTATTTATCGAAATAACCGACCATCAACGTTTCTTAGTCTACGATCTTCAACATCCCATATTGGTCACTGCTCGTGGATCTTCGTCCTCGGAAGATGGAAAGTGGAACCCGGTCGATTGGAATTGACTCATAATCATCAAATAGCAGCAATGATATGCATGGGGTCGATGTGCTTTGACTTGGGACCAAGCGATCCTCGGCTATATCCTTCATACTTCCGTGTACCTGAACTCAGCCCTCGAAAGACATGTCTACTACGTACCATGCTTCAGCTTTGGCTCGATTCCTGCTATTTTCCTTTCTCTTTGCTTCCATACTGCCCGTATGGTTCTGGTAAGGGGGTTTTGCCATTGATCCTTTGTCTGCCCCTCATTGCGCCACCCTCTCTAAGGGTGTAACCATAGTTATTAGAGCTGCTACTACTCCGTACAGTCTCCTCCATCAGTAGAGTAGCCATATGGAATTCTTAGTAGTACAGATATCCTGTATCTCTGCTTACAGTAAGAATATTGCTATGCCGTACTGATATAAGTACATTGATACAATTACTATTTGTCTCTTGTAAATAAATATCTTGTCACATTATACTACATGCTGTAGATACCAAATAGCAGGATCTATAATATTCTACTTGGCTTTATTTTCACTTATTCTTACTAGGAATCTGGAGCTGTTGGTAACTAGTGATAGTTAGTTAACTAATGTCAGACTTAGTCCCCCAGCCATGATTCTACAACTGAACACTCCTTCTATCAGTAGGCCTACCATGCCTCCAAGTCAAAGAGTCCATTTTCTCATATCGGGGTCCTTCTTGGGTTCTGTCCACCAGCGATACCCAGCAGGCGCCTTTGCTAAACCCCAAGCAATCCATTCGACATGCGACCATTCGGTACTAGGCTCGGTTGGAGCAGCTGTCATAAAATTGTAAATGGTACTTGAGTTGTCAGTCTTGTAAGCGATAAAATAAAGAAAGGAAACCGACATCTTGTCCGAAGAACTATCCCAAAATAAACTCGACACATCTCCATAGGGTCGAAACCCCTTGGCAACACATTCCCTTGAACGAATTAGTATGTTTCCTTCATGTATGGAGAATGATCACTTACTCCCATGCAGCTTTGAAGGTCTGTCAGATTTTATCACGCTCCCGGCGCCGTAGATCCCAGAACCCAGCAGAATCTAACTGCTTTCCTGGGGCTTTTTCGATGAGGAGATAGAGAATAGACCCACCTGGAAGCATACCTGTGTGATCTTGCCATCCTCTTTTCATATGTAAAAGACGTGCAGCTGATTCGCACTCCCTTGTCCGGAAGGTACCGTAAGCATCTAACATAAGCTGTCCACAGGAGGGAAGGTTATGGGATGCCTGGCGAGCGAAACTATTCGGATTCGCGCCTGCATGTGGAAATCTTAAAATTGTGAGCAAAAGGCCAAGTAGGAGGGTGGAGGGGATGATCATACTGCATGGCAATTCTCATGATAGCTAATTCAGTATGACAATCCACATTTTCACATTCGAAGGTTCCGTAAGCGCCACTGACAGCATCTGGGAAGTCATTTATTTCGCCTGCACTGAACTGGTCGTTCTTATCGCGCAACTTTTCAGTCAGGCGCCAACGAGCGTTGGGTTCGGTAAAGGAAATAACTTTTCCAATCCAGCTCTCATCAAAAAGCTCTGTCTCCATTTTGGGCTGCTATAAGTTTCAGGTATTTGTGAACAGAGAGATTGAGAGATAGGCGAGGAAAGGAGAAAGAGAGGAGAGGGGAAGGGAAACGAAGGTCTAGTTTGAACAAAAATGAAGTTATGTCATTCATATTGCATAGTTACCAAGGACCAGTTCTCTTATGTAGTGACAGAGCTGACAGGATCTTTACTATTCACTTTAGTGGAGCTTGTGAATATTATTTACTGCGGGTGGTCTGGCAAGAGAAGAAGAAAAAAGGGGGGAACAAATAATCATGTTGGATTAGTTTTAAGTATCTGGGTTAGGGTAGTACTATAGGATGGTGAATCTGTCTTAGACATTCTATAGAGATGCAACCCTCATCAATACAGCCGTACGCTAGGGTTTCAGCCATGTTCTGCAGCGGATTATAGCGCACTCCACAACAACGGGGGTCCTTGTCGATTTCTGCCAGCAGAAATTGCTGAATTCGAGTAGCGATTCTGAATATTTTGTATTTCTATGTTTATACTCAAGAGATTACTATAAACACTATATAAATTATACACAATGTGCATTTCTCTATAATATACAGTAACTTATATGAAGGAATATATACAATATCTATATTCTAAACCTTTTTTATAATATCTTATTTCAAAGCGATAGCGATACAGTTTAATACTATGCGGTAAATGGACTTGATGAGGAGTGGCTGTGATGGAATCCGCGTACCACGTCCAGCTTCGTTTTGTTGTTGTTAGCTTTTCACCGCCTAAAAAAGTATCTCTCCCAAAATTCAGTCATTGCACCTTCGAGCCAAGTAGAAGATATTCAACTGTATCGACAGGGATACCACGATAATGACGGACCAAAAGTAGACGTCAAGCTGCTCCTCTCCGAGCTGCGGAAACCCAGGCACGCGCCGCTGCACCGGTTGCAAACTAGCAGCGTCCTGCTCTCCAGCATGCCAGAAAGACCATTGGAAAATACACAAAAAGGCGTGCACGGGGGCGAAGAAGTACAACTGTTTCCTCATCCACGCCGTTCCCACTGATCCAACGAAAGAGAAACCCACCGATGCAGACTATATCGAACCGATGCCCCTGGGCTCATACGGTGAATGGTCCGCCGAACTGAAGGAGTTAAAGAGAAGAACCAAATGGGGCGGCATTCTCGAACCCGGCAAATTCTACTCGCACAAACCTGTTGATCGTTGGCACTATCATGTTTACCAGCAGTATGAGAAGACAGAAACACCGAGGAACCCGATTGTAAGTCGGTGCTTCAACGGAGACATTCATGGCGATATTGCGGTGGTTAGGTCGTCTGATGTGAGAGTCAATGACTACTCTGAAGAGTTCTCCAGGACAGAATTGGTTCGCACGTTGGAGTATTACAAGAATATACACGACGGAGATGAAGCTCACAAGCGGTCCAAAGCTAGCATGGCTGCTACTATGGGGGGTGTCGGCGGAGGCTTTCGATAGGATGGTGCCTGAGGGTTTCCCTCATATTCATAGCCCTGCGGACACAGAGCCATGGATGACAAGTGATCTGCCAAGTGAGTGACAAGGCTTAGTACAGTAGAGGTTTTCGTTGAATGACAGGTATGCTCCTGGAGATTGTGGATTTCTCAGATTAGTGGGTCCATTCAGGAGTGCCGTCTGACATTGTGAAGAAAAGTCCGTCTGCAATTTGACCTAGATACGGCCTGATAAGAGAGAAAGACGATTGATCGAAGCTTTTCCTTGACATCTACAAGGGTTGTTTCAGGGGACATCAAATACTACTAGTAGTATGGACTTCTTCAATGTTATATTTATAAATTAATATTACACGCTGCTTTTTTCCAGGGTTACAAAACACTATACCCAATTAGGATTAGACCCTGGAACAAGCCTCGGAGCTTAAGAATGCAATTATCCGGAGCAATGGAAACCCTGACTCCCTGATATATTAATCAAGATAATCGGAATCCCCTTCAATTCTCGCTAGAAAGTAATAGGTAGGTCCATCCATGATCATGCCACGCGCGTATGTAACCATCCACGGCCGCAGTGTAACTTTTGAGTGGAACTTGGCGAACACGCGCAAAAAACCCCGCTTTATTCTCTATCAATTGGGGCAGCCGCGGGGTAATCCGATCCGAGTCATCGCCGAATGAACAAGAAATATAAACGAGCCCCCGATGATCAAGGAATCTGGGTAGTATGGGGCTTGTTCCCGACGTAGCATTCCGTATACTACATTGTTGGGTAATAGAATGAAGTTGTATGGCCGTCGAATGCTACACAAATCCATTGTTGAGTTATCTTCACGTATAAAAATTTGAATCTTCTCCAGCTTTTCCCGATTATATTTTTTTTTTCTCCCCTTCCCCACGTCTCCTCAATCAACTGAATTTCGGTATTCTACCCCGTACATACCAACACAATAACATCTACTTGAGTATACCTAAGTAAGAAAAGGAAAAGAAAGAAAAAATGACCGTCCAATCAACCCCCCACCTCGACGCCCTCCAACGCGACGGCTTCGTCGTCGTCCGCTCCCTCCTCTCCCCCGAAGAAGTCGCCCAGTTCCGCGCCGTATCCACAAAAGCCACCACCCTGACCCGGGCAGGCCACTGGCCACACTTCCGCACCGTACCGAAGCAATTCCCCCCCTGGCCGACAACGCCGCCTCCCGCCTCGGAGGGCGGTATCTGGGGCGTCCAGCACCTCCTCCACCCTGAGATGCCGGGCCGCTCCGAATTCGCGCGCTTCTACTTCTCCGAGAAAGTGCTTGCCGTCGCAGAGGAACTCCTCGGCGTGAAGCGCACCGAGGGCGGCGAAGAGCCCCTGGTCATGGAGCTATTCAACCTGCTGGTTGCGCCGGAGACGAAGGATTTCAAGCTGCGCTGGCATCGCGATGATATTCCCGAGACGGTGGGGCCGGAGGAAGAGCTGAAGTTGTTGGAGTCGAAGAGTCCGCAGGGGAAGCAGAGTCATGCGCAATATAATTTGGCACTTTGCCCTGATGCATCGCTTATTGTTGTTCCTGGATCGCATCGGCGGGTGAGGACCGAGGCGGAGAGGAACGCGGATCCTTATGAGCCCGACATGCCAAATCAGTTGGTTGTGGAGTTGCAACCCGGTGATGCGGTGTTCTATGATAGCAATATTTTGCACCGCGGAGTGTATCGGGGTAAGGCTGAGGGTGGGGAGGAGACCAGACTGACGCTGCATGGCAGTATTGGGCTGAAGGGAGTGTCTGGAAATGAGGCAGATAAGAAGGTGCGGGCTACGGCAGTTCTGCAGCATGGTGTTGGGGCTTGGGTTCATCGCGATGATGCTGCGTTTGGGGTTGGAGAGCGGGCGGAGAAGATGAGGGCCAACTTGGTGGCCATGGGTACTGGAGAGGGTGTGGGTTACTCTCTTCAGGGATAGTCGTGTACATTCAGTGTATTAGATGCAATGTTCTTTATTATTAGCTCATGAGCTATGTTCTCGATCCTATATACTCCAATCGTTCTGGCTAACACTGAGGGTATTGAAGAAAAATAGTAGAAAAAGATAATCCTTATACATGCGTGTCACTCATTGTAATCATATAGCCATATTCATACCTTGTTGATTAGTTTCATCTTCCAGCGGCCGCTGTGCATATACATAGTGGTAGAGCACGTAGATATGATGGGAGCCGTCGAGAAGCTCTGCGCGCACTTTGTCCACATACTCCCGGGCATCTTCGGGCGAGTAGCCTAGCACTCGGGTGAACAAGGCCAGTGTATAGGGTTCGACGGCCTCGTACAGTGTGACTTTGCCCACTCTTCCGATTTCCTTCAGCCGGTTGTTTTTGGGCCATGAGCCCACAGGAGCCTTGATTCTGTCAGCTACATTCTTTCTGAAAGGCCAAACTTGAGTAAAACATGCTCTCACATACCTTGTAAACATCATCTTGAACATTAATAAAATTAGCATCCTCCATCCATTGAGCAAGATCAGACGCAACATTCATATGCCGTCCAAACAGCCTACTCGCTTCATCGATCTTATGCTGCCAATCCATGAGCATCAACGCCTGTTGAGCAGTGCCATCATCAGAGCGCAACCAGGTCTCATATTCCTGGATCTCAACCCAGCCACCAGGCTTAACATGGTTGTACGCCTGCTCAAGGAACTTTTTCCAATCGGAGATACCGCCGCCCAAACTGCGGACGTGGATATAATCGAACGCTTCACTTGGACTGAACGCCCATTCACTCTCAGCGTCGTCCACAAGAAAAGTGCAGTTCGGGGGCGCCCAATTGGGCTGGATGGGACTCAGATCGGTGCCGATGATCTCCGCGTCGGGGAATTCCTCTGCGATATCGAGCGCCCAGATGCCGGTGCCGGTGCCGACGTCGAGGATGCGCTGCGGCGTTCGGCCTTGATCTATTGGGGCGCGGTAGAGCGCGCCTCCTACGAGAAGCTTGAACAGATGGTGCATGAATGCCAGACGGTCTTGCTCTTCCTCGTCGTTCGGCATGGGGTATTGCCCGTTTCTGTAGGCGTGGTAGCGGCGGCCATTTTCGTATTGGTAATCTCGGACCGTCGAGTGAAGACTTAGGTTGGAATCGATTATGGATTGGGCGTCACAGAGAGAGTCTTCGTCACTAGTCTTATGGTGGGGTCAATGATTGTTCTTGAGATTTGGTACAGAGCTCGAAAGCGCCACGCGCCGGTCCGGCATGAGGGGTAGACTTGTTCAGAGTGTTCCGGGTCCCGAGACCAGATCACTCTAAGCGGACAGAACACTTGATGCAAAAATTTAACAAAAGATAAATTAACACCAATTTTGGCATGAGAATTGGCCACATCTTGCGTAGAAGCAACTTTCCCGGTGCAGGATTAAGGCCAATTGCCCCTGTAAGGGCAAGGAAGTCATTTTAATGTTAAAAAGTGAAAGAGCCAAAAAAAAAAAAAAGTCAAAGTTATGGGTGGGGGAGTCTTTATGGTACGCGGAAGATGGTTACGTTGTATTCCTCGAATTCAGGGAAACGGGAGGGAAGGGAATTCAGGCTGCAGAAATGGGGAGGGGAAATTTCTCACATCGACTACGATAAACTCATCAAGATTAGGATGCACCATAGTTGCGTGAAATGTAGAGTTTGGTAGAAGTATGGGAGCGAGACACGAAAAGGGAGGAACAAATTAGAAATGTGATAAATGTATATACAGAGAAAGAAGAAAGAAAGGAAAGAAAAAAACCAAAGCCAAGAAGAAAAGGGACACTTCCGATATAGAGGGGTAAACCGTGAATATATAGAGAGGTATTTACTAGACAAAGCTAAACTGCAACTGACAGACCCAAGAGAGAGGATGTTGGGTCTGTTGACGGCGGCGGTGTGCACCAGGGCACCAGGGCACTGGTTCTGGGTATTGCTTGGTATTTGTCCGCCGGGAACTGATTCGTCCTTTGCCAATGCTGCCGAACCCTTCGTGCAACATTGTTGCCCTCGATGCGCCTGGAATCAACTTAGCCGCTCCGGTCTAAACCAAAGTTCGTCTGGTCTGGAATTTTACTTTGATGATCATACGCCCCCCAACCATAGTAGCGTGCCGTGTCTTCCGTCCTACAACTCATCGTATATGCTTGTGCATCGGAGCTCATCCTTGACATATACAAGTTAAATACTGAGGTGGATTGGAAAATACGACAGCTTCGAACCCCGCATTAGCTGGATCCGCTTGAAATGCCAATCAAAGCTGCAGATTCGGCCGATCAGCCACTTTGTCGGGCGGATGAGGTTGCGCTACTGTACGTGCAGAAGGTATCACGGCCCTCCATACGGAGTACTCCATATGTTCATCGCCCGACCCGACCGGACTTGGAGCATATTACCTAATTGGTGGCTAGGCCCTGTCAGAAAATTCTACTAAATAGTTTCGATCGACTGACATGGTTGATATGTACTCACTCCATCTTGAATAGTCTGCCATACGTCTTGCACAGCTTCACTGTAACTGTCGTACACGGTTCGCTGAGGTGGTAGGTAGTACCGGCCACAGCAGCACTAAATAAAGCAAGCTAGCGGTAGGTTTGTATGGTTCCCAAACTGATATGACAAGTCAGCTTGGGGCACTCCTTGGGAAAATAAATCGAACGGTTATTCGTTCTTGGTGTGGCTCAACAGGGGTTGGATTGGAGACCATGCATATCTAGTCCGACAATTACGGATCTAGGAGATGTTTCCGATTGGTAACAAATCATACTGTCCGAGTGCTCATGATGAACTGGGAGCACTACACACTGTACTACTAACAGACTACACCAAACTGTTATGCACCAGGACGTCGCATCATTGAAACTTAGCGCGGAAAATTTTGGAGATACCCCTCAAAAGCTCATATCCTTCATCTGCGCCAAGACCAGCCACCACATGTACTAGGTGGTCGATAACTGTTGAGCAACCACAATGTCACTCTAGTTTTTATCTCATTGTCTCCCAAACGGTCTTTTGCCTAACCACGATAGTTATGTCGACTGCAGATCATGGGCCTTTGCGCTGCGCTGGTAGGGGCCAAATTTCTCATGCAATACACCTGTTCCGTAGGACAGTATTCCACTCGAATTTTCTACTGTGTAATATGCATTGAATGACCAAGTCACCCATTCGAGCGTTCCGGGCCCGCACAATCGTAGCCATAAAACCTATCCTGCCTCACCACGATCGTATTCGTCATCATCTACATACTTTGGACATGGCTACATACAGGTAGGGGAAGTAAAGGCTACGTGAAAACAGATCAGAAAAAGAAAACGACCCTGGAGAGAAATAGCGAACCATCACAAAGTCTTTGCATTGTACCAGTGGCCCAATTCTCATCCTAAGCTCTGAAGCTTGTCCTGCTCGGTCGGCGTCAAGGCCGCAAAGAGCTGTTGAAACTCTGGTTTGGTGGATGCGTTTCTGAAAAAGTCCAATAAGAAAGCTTGGGTCTCGTCATCACGCTTGCGAACACCAAACACACCCTCTGTGCCACCCTCTCCGAATGCCATCAGCTCCTGTTTAGTAACTCCAAGGCTGAGATCGAGAGTGTTACTAGGAAGATCTTCCCAATCGTCGTCGTCACTGCCTTCTTCCTCTAGGGCTGCAGCCGTGGCCGCATCGATCTCTTTGCTTCCGGACGCTGCAGCCAACTCCTCAACTAAGACTTTAACGATTTTCAATGGCGCGGCCACAGTCGTATATTGATCTGGGTTGTTGCGGGTCTGTGATCGTGTCTTAATGCGGCCGGTGTCCTGGATGATAAGGTCGCCTTTAACCTGCACTTGTGCTAACCGGGGATCTTCGAGGTTGTAAAGTGTCGCCAAGGCGATAATGTTCTGCTTGATTTCATCATACCCCGCAAAATTGACTGAGTTCTCAAGCCATTTGCTTATCACGATGGGGAGTCCACTTTGGCCTCCAATGTCCACCTGCGCCAAGAAATCCACGACTTCGCGCGCGCTGATCAGAGTCAGCCGAGCGAAGACGAGAATCAAGCTTTGAATGAACTGGGCTTGCTCAGCAGTGGCAAGTCGCTGAGCGACTGCCTGCAGAAGTTGTGGTAAATAAGGTCCAAGTCTTTCTGATCCTGCTTTCTCCACTAATTCAGCTGCTAATTGCCCAACCTCGGTCGCAGCATTGTCGTCAACAGCAGGACCCAGCAACCGATCAATGATCACCAAGACAACCTCAGTTGCCTCTTTTCCGCTTTGTGGATCACGCCACGCGATGAATTGATTGAAGTCGTGCGAAAGCATATGCCTAACAGCTTCTGTTGCCGGGCGAATAAGTTCCGCGTCGGTCGAATCCAACAACAGACGGTTCAGCTTAGGCATGACGGCCTCCACAAACCCAGCTGGGAGAGGCTCGAGGGCTCTTTCCGCGAGCGCTCGCAGAAGATCCGCAGCAAAATTTGTCAGTGCATTCTCTTGCGTGAGGTTTCCCACATCGATGGCCCCTGTCAGTGAAGGTAGCACCTTTTCGCAAAGACGGACAAACGAATCATGGCCTTGGTCTGCAACAGCTTCTGCGATATCCTCAAAAGCCTCAGTTACAATCATTGTTAACTGGAAATTGGTAGCACCATTGCTGGCAATGTTAAAAAGCACATCGATGGCAATAGATGAGAGGACCACACTAGGATTCACCATGATTGTATCACGGAGTGTCTCCGCGAGTGTAACTTTAAGGTCGTCGCTATCGGAAGGCTCACGGAGGTCGTGCTCGGAGACGAAATCAGATATAGCTGAAATAACTGAGATCTGCAAGGGAGCCGTCATGCTAGCAGGGAGGGAAGGCATGAGATCCTGCAGGGCTCGGATACATGACACCTTAACAACTTCCGAAGGATCTTCCGAGATGGCCTTCAGGGTAGCCTCGAGGTAGGAAGCGGCTGTCGCACTGAAGGCCTCACCTGCAACCTGGGCTAAGATTCCAGCCACAAGGTAACCACGAGCTCGAAGAAACTCATGTTCCTGTTGGATGGAAAACTGGATAAGGTTACTGAGACCAGTGGCCAGTTCAGGGGAAATCGGTTGGGACACTTCGTGGAAGTCTCGTAGAAGTTGATTCAGAATGAAAAATGCCGATTCGCGGGATTTCCAACTATCGCCCGAATCACGAGTTAGATCCACTTTCAAATGCCATCTCGCACACCAAAGGAATACTTACGTTGAAGAAGAATCAGCAAACACGTTATTCAGGTAGACAAGTAAGCCCTCGGCCGTAAGACCCTTCAGCCATTCACCAAGTTTGATTACCAGGTCACCGCTACATGTGCGAGGGGTATAGTTGGCTGTGACAGATGTCTCCTCTGAAAGGAAAAGGTTTACATCAATGTCCCACAAGCCCTCCTCCTCTGTGGTGATCTGCGCGTACGAGCTGGCTAGCTTCAGAATTTCGGGCAGCCAACTGGAGCTTGTCGCAGCCTGTCCCGCGTTGTGTAATTGCTGCTGCAGTTCTGCTTTTACGGGGGGTGCTTTGATTAAGGTCTGGATCAAATCCAACTCCTCCAGGACCAAAAAGTCCAGAGTATAGGGAAGCCCATCCACATCTTCCAGACGGCCTTGTCTCTCGTCGTTGATATAGAATTCGTGGTAGGCAGTCTGGATATTGGACAGTTCTGTCCATATGGTAGAGAAGAAAACCGGGCTCTGGCCCGTCATAAGAGCCGGAAAGACCATGCGGATCTTCATCAAAGTCTAACAGAATGATGTATGGTCAGCCTAAGGGCCTTAGAAGTTCCATGTGTCAGGGGGATATACCTTAACTACTTGTAACTTGAGTCCGATAATACCTCTCCAGTTCGAAGGTATCTCACCCTCCTTGCTTTCTTCTTCCTCAGTAGGAGCCTGCGGTAAGGGTGCCTTCAAGGTCGAGATGAAGAAAGGAAACCAGCCGCCAAGTACCTCGTCCATAAATTGTTTGACCGCAGTTTTGTGTTGCTCGAGTACCATCTCCAACGTATCAAAGCACGAACGGAACACTGCGACAGCCAAGGCTCGCAGCATAGGTTTCCTTGACTCATTGGTTGCGACATTGAACAATGAGGTAAGAAGATCCCTGGCAACATTGAAGAATTGCTCTTCGTTGAACCCTGTGTCTACAAGGTCCAGGAGGACCTTTAAGGCACCATGCAGAGCACTAGCTGTGCTGTTGGCATCGTTGATGATCTGAAGGATTGCAGGAAGGAGCTCTGGCCATTGCTCGGGGAAATCGGCGCTGGCAATCTTACTGACCGCAAAGCTTGCAGATGATTTAACCTTGCGCTCTGGTGTTTCTGTGACGGTAGCCAGGTCCAGCAAGACTCTGCGAATCTGAGACTTATTCACATCATTGATCAATATCTGGCCCTTGAACTCATCTAGATTCGGGGACCAGGCGGCAGCGATGAAGGTGCGCAGTACTGACAGGGCCGATTGGCGGAGGTTGATAGGAACGGAATCGTGAGAAGCGATAGCAGCGAGGGAAAGAGGAAGGTTCTCGTTCGAATAGAGACGAAGGAGTTGAAGCTCAGCAGATTTCCTCGTATTAGCGACCGGGGATTGCGTGTCCGCAAGCAACGAGAGGAGCTCTTGCTCCATGGTGGAAGGAACTGGTACTTATCGAGGCGGAAGGCTAGTCTAGTTGATAGGAGACAGTCGGATACGACTTGCTGGAAGGGATTGAGTATACAAGAATCAAGCCAATCGTCAGTACAAACCAGGCTCTCTGTACAGACCCCTGTCCCTGTTGGTAACACTGGTAGGTTTTGGAATACTACCACTTGACCGACACGACCGCGAATTGGCGTGTTGTAAGGAGGGGCAGTTGATAGAACAAGGCAGAAAATAAGGCGGTGAGTTGGATTTTATGGAACAAACTAAGTGCGATAAAGATGGTACCTGCCCCATGGCCGGCGACGAAGAACCATGGGAACGCAAGCCTTCTTTACCAACCGATTTCTTCTGCAAGATAGTTGTACCGAGAGGTCATCAATTGTTTCCTTTACTTCCCCTCTCTTTTGTGTCACTACAGTCTCTCATATGTGTTTTTACCCTCCTCCTAGATTAAAACCTACTTCCTTGTACGTCAGACTCATCACAGATAAATTTTCTTTTGTATTGAAAATGTATGTATAGAAGTGATTCAATAGGGGCATGAATATGGGCAGGGGGAGCACCGTCGCACAGCAGAAATATCCGACACATGTCAACTGATATAAAGACCGATGCCTATAGAACTGCTAGGACTACGAGGTCTTTATGTGCTGTACGTTTTTTACTTTTCCTCTCGCATTTTTTTTTGGCAGGTGCAGGTATGATGAACCTCACCGGCGTATACTATGCTGGTCTGACGTAGATGGCTGAGATTCTTTATTACAAGATGGACGCACTTGGCAAAATAGCAGAAGATCAATCGGAATGTCATAATCAGAAGTATTTCTGTGCTACCCGCTGTGCTGCTCAGACTAGGGGGAAATCGTACGTAACTGACCATTCTCATAGGCGATTGTAGTGGGGGTCATAAGGGTAGTTCGGCATAACTGTATCTTCCACTTACGGAGTAGATGGTTCAATTGAGGGGCGAATTCCTAGGGAAATTGGTCTAGTAGAAGTATGGATGTGCGGAACAGGTACCGTACATACATGGGTAAGGTACTTGGTAGATCCCACGTAAAGTATGCTTAATACCATACAGCGGTCGTCTCAGGTACTGTATGTATGTACAGACATTGGAAATAAAACCTCACTCTTCCTAATTGCCATTTTTTCTTTTCCCTTTCATCTTTTGTTTCTTTTTACTTTCGATTTTCTGCTTGGCTCTGGTGCCAAGGGATTATATTCAAGAGAGGAAAGCTATAAGATCTGCAATAAGATAGGTACATAGTTACCCTCCCCAAACAGTAACTACCACTCGTCCAGATCCTCTGTATATCTAATCAGCCAGAAGCATCAGTGCTACTAGTAGTAGAATTTATTCACTAAGAGTACGGTACTGGACTATTTTATAGCTATGCAATACAGTCAAAGTACTTTTTTATACATTGAGGTCATAAAAGCAAGGGGCAGGGAGCTAATGAAGAGACCAGAATGAAATTAATGCTAAAATTGAGTAATGGTTGATGCTGTGGTAGTATTACCATTCTCTTTATGGTTTTTACTGACATTAGTATCTTTTATTATAATTATTTTATCTCATTTGGTTTCTGTAGTATTGTACTTAGCTAGTCCTTTTAATCTCCCCTTCTACTAATTGACCAAACATAAGATATACTCAAGAGTATGGATACTATAAATGAATATTACCGCTGTTACTGCTGTTACCTACGTGTCGATTCAGGTTTCGCTTTTACCGTAGTCGAGATGATCGGCCAAGTGGACTGGAGCAACTTATCCCACCCATACTTTCACTCGGTGGGAGGGACTAATCTGGTGGGGAAAGAGAAGCACTTAGAAATATTTAGTTACGATGCATTCTCCGTATTGAATTTTGAGTCAGCATGCTGTACAAGGTCGTGTGTGTGTCACTGCGTACTGTCTTGGGTACAAGGTGTGAGAGGGTATAGTTAAGTTGTACTCCAGAGTGTATAGATCTATACGAGGGAATATCGGTGATGAGCATGCCGATGCCTCTTTCTGTTTCAAGCTATTCTCTTTTTAATCTTATTTGATTATTATTTTTTAATTATCGATGAAAGAAAAAATTCTACGGATTCGCCATCAACACATCTGTCATAATGATGCATAATGTAAACTTTTTGCCATCTGCTTTTTTTTTCGGGTTCGCCCCCCATAGGGATGTATCATGGATGTATGTACTATGACATTATTTCGCCTTTCCCATTTCCTTTTTTGATTTTCAATTTCTATTTTCTAGGAGGATTCGTTCTGCTTGAGAGTTCTGCAACGCATCCACACCCATGACGCAACCACGTGACAGATTTGGAGTCGTGACTTGGGCGCCTTTTCCTTGACGACTCTTGACCGTCGCCCGACAAGCCTTCCCCTCCGTAGGACTGCTTTGCCTACTGACTCTTTTTGTCTCTCTCTTCTTCATATTTTTTTTTCTCTCTCTTCAGTTGTTGTGCTTTGCTTGCGTGTGTTTTATTCTCCTCGCTCTCTTTGGTCCCTCTCTCGCTTTTGGGACTGAGCAGTTTTTTGCCGTACTCGACTCCATCAAAACCCCAAGCAGAACCCACCTCTCCCTTCCACCCGGCAAAGGGTTGGTTTTCCTGTTGTCTGCCCGCCTTACACTCACTCTCCTCTCCCCAGACGGGTAGAAAGGGAAATTAAAAATACAAAAAGAAAAAGGGAATATAATTTTTTTTCTAGTTCCCTTACGAAATTTATTTTTAAAAGAAGGTTTTCAGGAACAAAAACTTCCGAGGGAGAGGGGATACTAAAAAAGAAAAATAACTAAATAAATTCCAGCCAGGGCAAAAAAGAAAAAAAAAAACAAAAGGAAATAGTATTTCCCATTATCATCAACTTTTATCGTCTACGCCATTTTCCTTCTTTGAACGCATCACAGATTCTGTCGCCGATTGTCACGACCTCAACGACATTGCATCCATGCTCTGAGGCTTGCTTGTTTCGTCTTGTCCACCCAACGTATGTTTAATCCGAACAGTGCTTCCTTACTTTGACTTACAACCCCCAATCCACCAGCACCCCTCCTCCCTCCTCCCTCTTTCCCTCCCTCTCTCTTCCTTTCCCTTTTCTCACCTTCGGGCAAACACCCATCCCATCATCCACTCTATTCCTGTTGGACTTCCCACAATTTTCACCCTAATTTGGTGTATTCGTTCCACCCCCTTGGAAAAAAAAAAAAAGAAAGAAAAAGAAAAAAGAAATTTCATACTTATCATTCGATTTGACATTTGGTTCTTATCTTCGACTATCTCCGTCTTTTTTTCTTTTTCTCGTTTTACTTTTTCTTTTCGCTTTTCTAGAATAAACTCTCTTCGATCCTCCTCCCCTCCTTCATTTTAACCACACTCAACTCGAAACCCCCATATACTCCCCCCACTTTCCCCTCCCCTCTGATTGTTGCAGAAGCAAAAGTCAAAAGAGAAAGAGAGAAGGAGAGAACATCATCCAGATCCATTTCATGCGTGGCAGAAAAGACCGTTGTTGACCCATCGTCTCGAAAAAGACAGAGCGATGATTAGCCTCAGGGTGGAACAGCACTCAGATTCTCCGAGATCCCGTCAAGACCATATTTCCCGTGGAAACGACGACACCAGAGCCTTCGACGGCAATGCCGATTGCCAGTGAGAGCAGCACGACCGTCAACCCCGTGACTACCACCATGACAACATTTTCCGCCCCAGTGACCGCACCTAGATCGATGCCCAACAATCAGTCTGCGTTGGCGGCATCCTTCACCAATTTCCTCACCGTTTCAATACACCAAATCTTATTTCTTCGTTCGGTCTATCCGCGAGCGACGTTTTTGCCCGTTCGAGCCTACAACTATCCGGTCCGACAGTCCCGTCACCCGAAAGTGTGTGATTATATCAATGACGCGTCAATTGCGGTCGGGACAGAGATCTTGAAGGGCACAATCACCGCAGTCAGTATCATCATTTCATCTCTCCGCACCAACCAACCCCTCGAACGATATGCTTTTGATCTGTCGGGTTTCCCCCGCGTCCCCGCTGGAGAGATCAATACCACCTTTGAAGATAGAAAGGAAGATTCATCCAAGCCAGGTGCCCCCTTATCGGATCGGGGTTCCGCTCCTCCGCCAGTCGACCTCGAGGCGCAGTTCCGTGCCTGTCTCGCCCGATTGGCCTCCGCTTGCGCCCGATTAACTCCGTTGCCCCGGGACGACGAATTCAGTTTCACAGTCTGCATCGAAGTTCGGGAAGATGCCTTGCCCCCTGCGGGTACTACAACAGAAGAACAAACTTGGATTGTGGCTGAACCGGGCAAGGTCCATCTCCGGTCGTGTACCGCACCGTATTCCGTTTCCAAACTTCGAAACGGCGAGCCACAACAACCTCCCCCCAGAGTATCGAACGGTCGCGCCAAAACGGTGCCTGTACGACGTGTAGAAGCTGGTGAGCTTCGTCTGGAATTATGGGTGGAAGAGGCACGACAGAAATTTAATGAGCCGGTGGATTCAGAACATCCTCCATGAATCTGGCTTTCTGTTGAAATCGATTTTCTATCCTCTTACCTCTGTTCATCTAGTCATTTCATTTTCTTTTTCCTCAAACTTGTTTTTGCACCTTACCATCTTTTCTCCCATTTATTTCACTCTTGTTTTAGCGTGACCAATGATCGAACATACATGATGGATGAGGGCATAGGAATTGTCGTCCGAGTGAGTGGCGCAAATATATAAAATGGGGGGCGGACGATTTTTGGGACTCGCATGGCATTACATAGATCTGGTTCATATCTTTCATTTGCTGTTTTCACTGCTCCGTCTTTTTTCTCCGTCACGTTCCTTCTCCATCTGTTCTTCACTACCATCTTCTATTCTCTTCTTCGCTTACCTTTCCTTCTATTTTGATCACCTTTTTCTCCAATATTTTCTCTTTGCTTCGTCGGACTGTTTCACTTCCATACCATTTCCTCTTGTATTTCTCTCGTCTCCTTTGTCGAACACTCTCCTACTACATGATCCTAGCAAATTCAAATATCTAGCAACTAGCTACCAGACCGGTCCCCAGTCTTGTCAGCACCGCCGTTAGTGAAGATCTTTCGAGTCCTGTCCTGTCCGTAATTGATAATATTATATCCCCTTGATTGTGGCAGTCTGTCATTTTTTTTTTTTGCTGGTCCTGTCATCTGATATGCGTTTCACATCTCCGTTTGCTCTTTTGGTTTGCTGGTCCTGTCACATGGGGTCTTGGAAAAGTGTTTCATTCTGCATGTAGCAGGTCTTGATGCTTGGATATGGCTGATAATGAGATGCGGGCACTTAGAACTTCAGAGCAGGAAACCTTTACACGGAATCTCAAGGATGATTGTGGCTATTGAAATATGAAACTTGGGTGGAAAGGCACATTTAACCAACTTGCGTGAACGGGCTGTAAAAGGGTTCTCGCTTTTGGCCTTGTCACCCAGAGGAAGAATTCCTGAAACCGATCATCAAGCGAACGCTTACATATGTGAATGGTGATCCAGCCCCTGATCTATTGCTGTCGCTGGGGTGTGAATTGTTCGAGTTTTGTTCTGCTACCTGGTATATGCTGATTTCTATCTATTTACGTCGTTTATTACTGTGTGATGATTGATGGCAATGAAGTTATTGAATTAGACTACGTAGTTTCTTGCATCTATTTGGTCCATGTTTACTCCTGTATATATTGATCTCCAGCGTCTGATCTGGCCTATAGTAAGTAGGTTCAAGAAGGTTAAGAACGGCCCTAACGTAGACCAGCAAAGTCTAAATGTCTATCTAGAAGCCATAAAGATGCTAGCGTAGGTAATACTAGGTATAGCTTGTTGATACTATAAGCATAAATGAGACATTCTGAAACAATGAGGATCGCACTAAGAGCCACAAGTGGCTGACGGCCTGTGGCTATATGGGTCCAGTTTACCGTGATAATCGGGGTTCTATCCTCTTCAACCAGGAAAAGATACAATCAGTCGCTCTTCCAAGATCTGAAATGCCACTTTTGGGCTTCAAACACTTATTAATAAGTCAATTGTCGACTGGATATAGCTATATGGCGTCATGGTGGCTCATACCCGAATTGATGCCTTACCGGTCACAATATTTGGGCTCGGTTAACATTCTCTGATGATTTTGCCTCGGGCTTGAAATATCCTTGCTATCGCTAGGGTGTCACGACAATAATACGTTCTAGAAGCTCCAATTTAGCTATGGAGCAGAGATCAGAGGATGTTAGGTGCATATATATTTTGAAAATGTTTGTGAAGTCTATACATACATGATGACAATCATAAGCAACAGCGCAACAATTCAGTACTGCTTGCTACACTTATTCCCCGGGAATAGCATATGTCGGACCAAGGTCGTATAGTTCCATGGGTTCAACTTGTACATAGTACCCAGTTACTAAACATACTTCCATATCTGGTTAGTACTTCGCTAACCCAACAGTAGAGATTCGTCAGTAGGGATTTGTTTCCCCAGTGAAAATAATCAATTCTCAGATCTATGTGACTGGCAATAATAACTGTTGGCAATGCCTTGTAGTCTTGGAGTTTACAAACATTGTCAGTTGCAGAGGGTGTCGCACTAGATTAAAAGGGTAAAAATAAAATGTTGGTATAACCGGGACCGTTATCAGAAGACAATACAGCTGTCAAGAGTAAGAACTGGGTCCTTGAGACTACAAGAGCGTGCCTCCCACGATTATAATTACATTAAATTTACACTGTCGAAGTTCCCAAGTTAATTTACAGGTTAATAGTCAAGGGCCAGGATTTTTACCTGAATGAAGGTTCATCTTAACTCAAATCAAGGCAGAGAATAACCTTCTGGCAGTAGAAGATTCTACGCATTTTCACTGCCAGTAGCCACATTTGCGCCACTGTCCATGGCCATAAACTAGGATGTATCTTGGAATGCCAAGTAGTGACTGCTGGTACTACCTGGCAGGTTATGGTAAGCTGGGAAGTCTCTGCATTGGAATGGAGGGTACTTCTATTCGACTCACAGGTATATCAATCTTCAGAGCCCGCCGTCAATCCTCATCAAAACACCATAAGTCTATATCAATACTATTGGATTAGAATTACTCATCACAACTCTTAGCTGTTTAGCATGCCCTCAACCAAGATAGATATCCCAAATGGCCACAGCATGCCTAAGACGCACAACCTCAACGTTCACGAGCACCGCTACGATGCTAACTTTTACGACACCATGGCCACAATTATGTCGTTGCGACAGACATATATAAAAGACCGATTTATCTTCGTCAAGGGAGAAGACATGATCCCAATTCTCAAAGGCCTGGGAGCTAGGGACGCTGATTTCGAACGCTTAAAGTCAATTACCGACCAGACAAGCCCTGACCCGACTCTTGACTATCGTGCTGCGTCTTTTGGTCGCTACTGTATTGATTTTGAGGCAAGAGACATTCGGCGGTTAGAACCACAGCCATACACGCTCACTGTTCAAGAGGACTGGAAACGTCACGATTCTGCAGTTCGGAGGACCTTTGCCGAAACACCAGCTGATATGCAAGAGAATACAGTGGTACAAGCGTTGATGATCTTCAAGGCCCTAGTGTTCCAAAATGTATCTATCACTCCGCGTGATCGGCTGGACTACTCCTCGCAGAGCTGGGTCTGCATGATGTTCAATGGTCGAATAGTCACCGATATCTCGAAAGGAATCTTCGGTGAACCGGCTCTTGAAGGCGTTCACTCTGATGGATCGGATCACACGATATCAGTTCTATTGAGATGTGATAATATGAGGCCTGACAGTGCAGTTACCTTCCTGCACGACAATGAAGAGACAACGGGGGTGCCCGTCTCAAAAGTGGAACCAGCTTTGATCAAAGCACGAGTCCAGCATCGTCACTTTCTTGATACGCTACTCTTCGTTGATCATGACTACAAGCATAGCGTAACATCACTGCACCCGCTGTGTCCATCATCAATTGCACTTCGTGACGTGCTAGTGGCGTTTACCCGCCGGCCAAAGATGGAGGGGCATATTTCAGGATATAGTGACTCGATGGCCCTGCACACCGAATCGCCAATGCAGATTCCCTTATGGCTTCCAGAACCTGCGACTTGACTCACACTTTGCAAGGATGATAGGAATGGGCGGGCAAGCTGCAGTTATTCCATGTTTTCGAGTTTCTACGTCCAATATTTCTATAACAGAATGCGATTTCACATTTTGATTGGGTATTTGCACTGCAAAGAGCGGCTATAGATTCTTTCACTCATTCATATTCAGCCAATCGACTCTCAGTATGATAGTCCGGTAAGAAAACTCACTACCGTGCTTGGTTGACCCTCAACTACTTGCCTGGTTGGGATTTTAAGACCAGCGCACGTATATCAGCTGGGTGATAGAAGAAAGTGCTTTCTAAGACAAAAGGCAAATACATGGGCGGAATACACTTTACTCTCCAGATGGACGATAGAGTTATAGTGTAGGGGAGGAGAGAGCGTTGAGTAAGCGGCATGAACATTTTTGTCCCGTTGACAGACGGGGGGAAGGAATCGGTAGATAACATAAACACAGTCATTGAGACTCAAAGAGTACTGAGTGAGTGTGCTATGATTGAAGATTGATGTGAGCAACTGCGCGATACCTTGAACCGGTCATGATTGCTAAAGCGACGGGCAGAGTTGCTCATTGGTAGAGGATATGTAGGTTATATCTTGAGTAGAGGGGTATGTATACCTTCCGTCTCAGAGCACGCTACTCATTCTTTGGTTCCAGTAGGTGACTTGTACAAGATACCCAGAGTTTATCTGACAGGCCTCTTACACCCCCGTGACCTCAGACGTGACAAATACTCGGTATTCAGTCCCGTCCCTAGTCACGACAATAGTTCTCAGCTACTTTGTTTCTTCTAATCCTAATGGAATACAACTTCCAAGCATGGACCAGCTAAGAAGTTATACATCCAGTATGGCATCGGAAATACCGATGGACGCTAACGAAGCGCTTAACGACTTCTATCGTGACTACCCACACATCATCTTCATTAGATTACAATGGCAGGACTACTCGGGAGTAATGCGTGCACTTGTTTTACCGATAGAGGAAGCATTCATCATATTAGAGACGGAGAAGCAGCCATTCCATGTGCCTCCCCTCCTGTCTAACTGTTCCATCACAAACCAATATCTCCCAGACGCAAGCGCCCGTCATATTCAATGGCTGGTCCCAGACTGGTCTTCTATCCGGCTAACAGCTGACCCCCAAAGCGCAATGGTAATGTGCGGAGTAGTGGGGACGACAATATCCAAGCCAGTGCCGAACAGAGACCTGTGTCCCCGGCGTGCGCTAGTGGACGTCGTGCGACAGGCACAGGAATCGTGGAACCTGGAATTTCTCGTTGGATTCGAGGTGGAGTTCCAGGTGATGAAGGCCTCCTGCGCGACGGGGGAGTATGTCAAGCACAGTCAAGGCCCAGGGAATTTTTCTGTATCCGGCCTGCGGGATCCGTGCTACCGGTATGTGCAGCAGTGCATTCAACAACTATTGGTCCTAGGGGTGCACATCCATGGACTACATTCGGAAGGCAAACGAGGGCAGTATGAAATCGCTCTGAAACCCCTGCCGCCGTTGCAGGCTGTGGATCAACTACACTTTGTGCACGATTACCTCAAAGACACATTTGCCAAGCACGGCTATATGGCCACCATGGCACCGAAACCTCTAATCTCAGATCCACACACCATTGGGCAACACATGCACCTCTCGTTGGAGTCTGCCGATGGCGACCATGAAACGTCCTTCCTAGCCGGCATTCTCAAGCGCCTACCTATGATCTGCGCCTTTAGTCTACCCCACACGCTCTCTTACGAACGACGACTCCCGTTCTTGGCTGGGGAGACGGTATGCTGGGGAACTGAGGCGAGAATAGCACCTATCCGGAAGATCGAGGCTAGTCACTGGGAGATAAGATGCATCGACGCAACTGCCAACATGTACCTCACCCTAGCTGCTGTACTCGGCGCTGGCATACTCGGGTTGGCAGGCCAAGAGCCTCTCCTTTGGCCAGACTTGGGCGATTCTACAATTGAGTCCAATACCAGGGAAGAGCCGCTGCCCAGAACTCTGCAGGAATCTTTGGCGTGGTTGGCTACGAAGTCTGACGATTTCGCTACCATATTCGGCCTACCCTTGATACAACGTTACATAGAGCTGAAGCAGTATGAGATATCTCAAGCCGGAGGGATGGATCCTGTGAAGTTGAGAGAACTGTTTATTGAGCTATTCTAATTTTGCGTTGTAAGTGCGATTAGCCTGAAGCCGTGGAAAAAAGCGAGCTTGAATGAACGATCCAGTCAGCTACGTGCTGCTGTAAGCTGGTAAAGGCTACTCTCAGACATCAGGCCAGGGCTATCAACCAGTATTGTTTATGAAAAGTTGGGAAATTGTGTGAAGGGTCCAGAAGCCACTCAAACTTGGCTGCTCGAGCCGCCCATGGAATCGTATCTGCCAGTAAAAGCACACAAAGAGTACTCTGAACACTGGGGAAGTTTACTGAGGCGGTCTTACCCTGACTACTGAGGATCTGCTTAGAGCTGCTCGGATCTGCCTATAAAAAGCAAACAATGCTATTTGAGAATCTGATATGTGCATACTTTGTATATCACCATAAACCAAAAATACCCTTTCACCTTCCAGATGTTTATGTTGTCTTCATTTATTGACTATCTTTGTTTGTGTTAATCTTTGTCTTTATTGATACTTTCAGTGTGCTGTATTGGAAAGGGAGAGTATGTAGCTGTTTCTACCCAATTAAACCAAAAACCAAAAGAAGATCAAAATGTAGATCAAGTTCTGACCAGACGTGAACGAAACTTTCAACCGAAATGTTCCACGCTCATGCCAAACTCAAACAAGGAAATAGCCAAAACGTAGATCTGCAATTCGAAGTGAGACGCGAATATGTCACCCTCCAGTACTCACTGCACTGTGTCATGTAGCCGAAGTTTGGATATCAAGTTACTAAATTTAGCGAGTTGAGTCGGAAGGAACAGATTAAATACTAAGCATGATATTCGGTATATCGCACCCACTCAACAAGGTGCGGGGCCTTCCAATGAGCGCCAGCATTAGTCCTGAATGTGGGATTGGTTTGATTTTCTGAATGATAGATCTAAAGCATATTGTATGCATCGACCTAGGTAACGAAATAACGATTCCTCAGAAGTTGTACAATGGGCCATCCAGCCATAAGGGTAAGTTCGCGTTTTGACCAGGCATAGTACCAATACCGTAGTTGTCTAGTGCAGGAAACTGCGGCTGCAATGGTAGGTTGCCTGTAGCCTTGGCATTATCTGTATTCGTCGGTAAAGTAAATGGGTCTGGAAGGAAGTCTTGCTGTGGAGGTGGAACAAAGCCATTGAGGCCTTGAGGGGTATTGGGAGAGCCTTGGGGCATTGTTGTAGCAGTATGTGGATTCAACTGAGGCTCGAATGCAGGTAGTGGACGTTGAAGGCCAGCATAGCGCAACCCCGGCATGAGGATATCTGGTTCAAATGGAACGAACTGCGGGGGGTTAGGGAGTGCTGCTCTCGGAACTTGCATTCTTGGATAGCCTAGCTGCGGTAGAATATCTTGATTTTGGCCAGGCAAAGGCTCTTGTGTGTGCCGCCCCGGAGGCCAAGGTCCAGGTTGAGTGCGTCGGAGTTTTGGCTTTGTATGGGTTTTGGTATCCTTCCTATCAGGATCCACTCGAAGATCTCTCTCCATCAAGTCGGGATTATCCCTCAAGATCTTGTCAATGGCTGTCTTCTGGGCCTGCTCAACTTCAACCTCAAAGCGCTTCGGCTTACGATCATCGTGGGTATCACAGTAAGTGGGAGGCTTGCCAAAATGGTTGTACTGTTCACGTGAAATGTCCTTCTTGCATAGATAGCACATCACACACAAGCATTTGCTGCAGATCATTTTGTTACATCCCATATCTTTGATGATTTTAACATGGCATTTGGGACAGTTACGTATTAGGGCCTCGCTCATTGCCTCTTCAACTATGTGGCGTGCAGGAAGTCCCTTCTCTGCCCTTGCCTCATCGCAAGTCTTTGGTATGTGGCTTTTGTCTTTGCACAAACGGCAGCTAATCGTTTCACAAGAGGGATTGCAGCACCGAAATTCTCGGTCTTCTTCTATCGGGGGGCAGATTCCTTTGAAGTCACAGAACGGACAGCTTTCGAGTCCCTCTAAGCCGGCTTGCTCAACTTCGTCTTGCTGCTGAAGGTGGTCTAGCTTCCCCATCAATGAGGAGCCCAACGCGTTCTTCAAGTTCCCACGGGCAAACTTGGCATTACATTCACTCATGTCAAGGCACTGCAACTTGTATTTCATCATTCCGATCTGTGTCTCTGCGGTTTTTCGGATGCATCCGAAGCAGAAAAAGTGGACAGTTGCACCTTCACAAGGAATCGTTCTATTTGAGGGGGCATCAGAATAGCAGCACTGGCACTCCACAAGGTTGCCTGATCGTAAGTGTTCCTCTTCATTGAGTTTGTCCGCCTCCTCCTCTTCTTTTCGCTTTCGGTGAGCAGCTTCGAGTTTTGTTAAAAGATCTTACGTCTTGACGTGATAGCGATAACACTTACCAACATCCTTCGCAATCCTCCTTTTCGCAGCATTTAGTTCCGATATCAAGTCTTGGTCCCACGTCTTACTTGACTTCACGAGTGGCCTTGGTCGCTTCAATCTGAGGTGTGATGATTGGGTCCCAGGATGAATATACTCCTTATAAAGTGCTATGTAAGCCGAATACAGCCCTTTCTTGCTGGAAACGAATTGTCGGATATGTGGAATAGAGATCCACAGAAATTCCTGTGCCAGAATGTCGCATCTGTAACAACGGTTAGCAAGCACACGCACACGTAGAGCTAAGACCAACTCACGCTTGTTTACGATATTCACAAGCATCATGAAGTGCCCTGGGTACCGTCCAATGGTTATCATCCTCCTCTTCTTCGGTCTTCCTTTTAAGCTTCTCCTGCTTTGGATAAGATGCATTCTCCAGAATCTCCTCGATAATTGTCTCTTTGACCAGGAACAATCCGAAATTGATAAAAGGTGTATCACCGCCGCTGGCCGACATCGTATCCTTGTGTCGAGCTATTAACTCTTCTACATACTGGTGGCTAATGTCAGGAAATATCTCTAATATCTGGGGCAGCAATGCTGCATTAGCTGTCGGCGAGGGAGTAGGGTCATCCAAGACCGTCAGTGCGGGGTTTGTGATATGACGTGACGGTGTTGGAATATTATCAAGGCCTATGGGAAGAGACTCGTTAATCAAACCTGCAGTTTCGGCCGCACTGGGATAGTGGCTTCTCATTTTCTTTGCAGGCCTTGCAGCAGGCAGAGAAGGCTCATTCCACTGAAAGCCCAGATCATCGTCCTGCCCGTCGAGTCCCCAATGCATATGGTGGCTCTCACCCAGCAGTAGTCTCTCATCACCATAAGGAACTCTTAAGTCGTCAACATTCTGGTTCCACGGGTATCCAAATCCCATGGGATCCCCGTCCATGTTGGGCGTTTTGGAGCGGTTGAGGTGATTTTTACGATTGCGAGACTGCGCAGAGAATTTTTTTTAGAAAGGAACCGCATTATAAGGCCAGAGAAGAAAAATGATCAATAAGAGATAGGGAGCCCTGGTTGCAAGGAGGGATCGTTAATATGCGAAGAGACACCCGTCTCAGGGTATAACAGGGGATCATAGTGATGGAATCCCATTCAAGTACCAAGACCAAGTCATTATGACAAAAGCAAAGCACCACGGAAATAAGCGGTGTTTGCATAGTTTACAAAAGTAAGAGAAATGTAAAAGTGAATTCTGATGGCCCAGGCCCATATAAAACTTCTCCCGCGCGGCATGAAAGGAAGTGGAAAACATCGCAAGGAGCAGTACGAAACGAAACATACTTCACCTCAGGTATGAAGCATCCATACATTGAAATCCTCTTTCTTTTCCGTTCCTTGAGTTAGTTCTTTCTCTTGAGATAAGCTTTTTGAGGCCTTTTTCCTAGCACCGATCTGTATACTCGGCAACAATACCCGTGGGGCTCGAAGAAGATCGCCGAAGTGGGAAAGGTGTAAATAGGGGAAGCTTAAACGGAATGTCACGGTGGGGCTCTCGAGAGTGGGCTCGCGGTTTACCCCAGAATTATGGGTTCATCATGGATTCTGGAGGCGAGAAAGTGGTACTTAAGCTGATCGTCATTCATATATGCAAAAGGATAGGTTCACGGCAACAGGGTGAGATCTGAATATGTCACCCCATCAAACAACAGCTGGTAGTTTACGTAGCTTTCCATCAGATGGTGGTGGGATCTTACGTGAAGCTTGCTGGCAGTAAAACCATACCGCCTGCTTGTTTGGATGCGGGTTAACTACTCTCCACAGAGATGACTAATATTCGCTGTGTCCCGTGAACCAGAAGGCCATAATTTACCGCTAAAGAACCTGGCTACTGTAGTGGTGGGCTGTACAACTCGAGATATGGATCGATAAGATACCATCTAGCGTAAGGTATTGTAAGATTAAAAGAAGGCCAAAAAAGAACACCTCAGGTGCCTGTCGCATATGATACAGGCAATATAGCCGTTCAGAGGTTACAATTGGATCCCTTACGTTGTCTCCGCGCCTTCACTACGTCATGGTCTTCATCGTATAGCCTTTAGAGGCAGGTACATCCCCAGCTGAGTCAACTTTGTACCGCTTCGCATCGCTTGTCCTCGGCAGGACATGACAAACAGAAACAATCCCCCGACCAAAGGGGTCTGGGTCTCTACTATAACTACCCCCAGTCCTTTTAGTTCAATGATATAGGCATATATCTGTCCTCAAGAGCTACCCTCAGTTTGGCTCTCAACGGTTCCGTCCGAATACCACAACTAATACCTATCGCCATAATCTTATCAAATCCCCCACTATAATACCATATTCAGCTTTGTTTCACATTTAAAGCGCTTTTGGAGAGAAAGCGAACTAGTTACATTGTGTCCATTATGATTGCCGCTGACAACTCTTATCTTGACAACGCTGCCCTGCCATCAGGCGAATCCCCGGAGTTGATCTTAGTGCAGGCGACACCGGAGGAACGCACCGCAGCTATAAAGCTGAATAGTCCAGCTTGGAAGGGCCCCTTGGACCTCGATGCGTATATTGCACGAGAAAATCACTTAGCCCAGCAAGCATTGACCGAGGATGGCTTGACGAGTTGGTTGTTGGTCGTCCGAGGCCAACCAGAAGGGGAACGGGCAATCCTTAGCTCCTGCGAGACATACAAAAAGAAGGCAATTTTGGCACAAAATGGTAAAGTGGAACATGTATCCGCCCTCAGTATCGGCAGTGTTTTCTGTCGACCTGAGTTCAGAGGCAAGGGATATGCGAAAAGAATGATGCAGGAGTTGGTCAAGAAAATAGACGCGTGGCAAACGGAGCCCAAGACCACCAACAGAATACCTTTCAGTGTGTTATACTCTGATATCGGAAAGAAGTTCTATGCTCAATTTGGGTGGATGCCCCATCCCTCCACACACTTCAGCCTTACCCCACTACCAAAGGATGAATATGATCGGGCCATCGTTCGAGGAAACCTTCCAAAGGCGAGGACCTTGGTTGCAGAAGATGTGCACCGTTTCATGTGCAACAATGACGTGGTTCAAAAGGAGCTAGATATCCTTCGCATCGCATCTCAGAAATCTGCGAGTGCCAAAGTAGCGGTCGTCCCGGACTTTGACCATTTTAAGTGGCATTGGGCAAGGGAGGAATATTACGCAAAGATTCTCTTCAAGGACAGAACACTGCCACTTATCAAGGGTGCCGGTGATGAACAGTCCAAAGTATACTGTGCGTGGAATAGAAACTTCGGTGAGACTCCAGAGGAAAACACTCTGTACATCCTGAGGTGGGTGTACGACGAGCCAACTTCACCAGAGGAAACAGAGAAAACCGCAAAAGCCATGGCCGCAATCATAAGACGCGCCCAACTAGAAGCGCATGCGTGGGGTATGGCGAAGGTCCAGTTCTGGAATCCAACCCCAGTGCTAGAGAGGGCTGTTTCCATTCTAGACCCTACGGCGCAGGTCGTCCATCGGGAACAGGACAGCGTAGCCTGCTTGAGGTGGAGTGGCGCCGAGCAAGGCAAGGAAGTTGAGTGGCTCTGGAATGAGAAGTACGCCTGGTGCTGAAAGTCGGTCATATTTGCGGTTCTCGGCGAGTAATGCATGACATTGATAGAGGGGATGACTATCTAGAGTAAACCGGCTCAATCATAGAGGCGACGCTCGAGCCCTCGCGGACTTGGCTTAGCGTTTCTGGCGTTTTTGGTTCTTGAATAGCTCGTGCCAATTTCTTGTCTTTTTGGCTGCTGTCGCAGCACTAGCATCCGTCGAGACATTTTTCTTTATCTTCTGTCGGTCAGTTCGATAAACAAAGCAGATCGTCGTGGGATCTGGATGCTTGTATGAGTTTTCCTGCGTATAATGTCAGATACCGTAACATCTAGTAATGAGAGATGATCACTGTGGCGAGTATCCAAGCTAACAAGCGCTCCACTTACCGTCAATTTCGAGAAAGTAACATCGTTCCGCCAGGACTCGGGGAGGAGATCCTTCCAAGCATTCAGGAATTCACTTCTCCCGATGCCAGAAGCAGTGGTCGGCGCCATAGCCTCCAGGTAGGTCTCACCGACCCACTGCGTACAGCGTGCCTTATCGATACTGGCCCCTATATCCGAAACGTCAGTTCAAAATAACATCCAGCAACTTATCCCCTCCAGTAACGTTAATAAGAAACTCACACTTCAAATCCTCGAACAACTGCCCATCCCCAGCCTCACAAACCCTTCTAACGATACTTTCAAACAACGTCCTCGGAAAAGGCTCCTCCATCCCCTCATCAAGCACCGATCTCCACAAATCCTGCACCAAGAATTGCCTACCCAGGTCAATCCCCTGCAACACCGCCCCCTCAACCACCCGTCTCCACACATCCAACTTGGCCCTCGCCGACGGCCTCCGACACCAACCGGCAACATCATCCCCACTATCCCCGCGCCCAAGCACAAACGCACAAAGCTCAGTCCACCCCGCCTCACACTGCGCCCGCGACACAGGAACATCATCAAAGACCCTCCGAATCACGTCCCCCCGTTGCTCCACCTCCTGCTCTGCTCCCTCCACCTCATCATAAACAGGCAATATCCTCTCCAGAACAGGGACCGCCGAGAAACCATCCGGAGGTGTGTGCAGTTCAAGTGTAGACCCACATTTCGCGATAGCGGTCATCGTCTCGACGAGATTTAATTCGTCGTCATCGCCGCCGCCGACGATGTTAATGTCTCCTCTTTGGACACCGGAGTCGCTTGGCCGGATTATGTGGATCGAGTTTGAGGATTGGACTTGGCGAATGAGGTAGGTTTTCGTCGGCGTGCAGAGGTTCACATAATCGCGGTTTTCGGGGTCCGTGGTTGTCGTTGTGGGTTGTTGGGGGGTTGGAGACTTCAATTCGAGGCTGTATAACTTTCAGTCAGTTTCTTTGGGAGGGATTCAGGGATTGCGTAAGATTCGCGAGGGGGGTATCAGCGTGTAGCGTACGTTGGAGCTTCTTTTGATGTGAGCAGATCGGCCAGTTCTGGTGGTAGCTCTAGTAGTTTGAATCCCTGCTGAGGGGATGTGTGGGTGAAAAGAATGCTGGAAGCGGCTTGTATAGACATTGTGATGTCTTAATCTTGTTCGCCTTTGGAAGGCGCTCAAGCAGTGGCTTGGAAGGGATATATTGACGCTCAATGAGTATGCGATGTTGTTATACCTATCGAGGGAATAATTGAGGTGGACGGTACGTCTGGACGCGATTCAGACGCGTGCCGGCTACCGACGAGATGGACGCACAGACCACTGCTTAATGGATATATCAATCGACAACGTAAGATACATGAAACTTGGTGAAATTCAAGCTCTAAAGGACGCTTAAATATCTAGGCAAAACGGCTGAGAATAAATGGTAGCATGTTTTGGGAAGATTGAAAAAGCCACACTGTGAGAGAATCTGAAGTTAGGGATTAACAATGTGAAAACATTACGATACACTGGAAGACACCATCTAATAATCTGATTGTCATAGTGGCTATAAAATACGAATAGTGGGGCTTGTTTGGGTATTCTACATGGGTTGGAATACGAGAACACGATGAAAAAACAAACACAGGACATAGCTGATGCTGAAGTATATGATTAGAGAGTATCACGGCCAAGATTAAAAAGGAAAAAATGAGAATAGGAAGCCCCCGGCGAGGCTCGAACTCGCAACCTTAAGATCACTTGGGAAAGTAGACTGTTGAGTGTTGTTAGTTTTGGAGTCTGGAGGACGAATTGTTGGAATGCGCAACATACAGTCTTACGCGCTACCATTGCGCTACGGGGGCGGATGTTATTCTGGCGTTGGTCAAACAGCATATAGAGCACGCATTCCCCATACGCATGGTAGAAAATCAAAAAAAACAGGGGTAGCCCCCGGCGAGGCTCGAACTCGCAACCTTAAGATCACTTTGCAAGTAGACTGTTATTGCGTTAGTTATGGAGTGTTGAGGGTAATCATTAGTGTTCACATACAGTCTTACGCGCTACCATTGCGCTACGGGGGCGGTTGTTGTTGAAATTTTGATTCATATATCCTTTACAAAGCATGGCTGACTCGTTTACACGCAGAAAAGCAAAAAAGATGGGAGGATAGCCCCCGGCGAGGCTCGAACTCGCAACCTTAAGATCGCTTTTTGAAGCTAGACTGCAGATTTGTTAGTTGATCGGTCTTTAACGTCAAGATTGATTGCGCAACATACAGTCTTACGCGCTACCATTGCGCTACGGGGGCCGTTGATACCAAAAGCGACATTTCTGGCTTTTTAAGCCAAGTTTAATAAATACAGGTATGACAGGTAACGCTTACTCCCGAGTATGATGAAAAAGGACTATATCTACCCACAGGATATGAACAAAGAAGTCACTGAATCCTACAGCGACTCTATCTATATTCCGTTCTTTGACGGTCCTACCTCTGTATCTCTACTTTCTTTTACTAACAGTAGGTAGATTCATTTATTTACTTCAGGCTACAAAGTCGGCGGCTATATATCGCGGTATAACCATTCTCATGTGATACCTGTATCTCTCCAAGCTCTATCTTAAATTGTCCGTATCGAGCTTCGTCTTAGAGTACATCAATTACCATCGATACGTTTGTTTTGTCTACCATTCCTACGATTATCTATAGGCTTTTGTGCCATTCTCGCTTTATCGTATATATCTTACGGCCCATCTAGTCGTTAGTCAGACACTGCACAGGGACAAGATACGCTTATCCTGTGTCGCTCCAAGTTGTTTCTAATTTCCTACCCATTCGACGATCTATGCGTTTGGTTTCTTTATCCAGTTCGTCCTGTTTGGTCAACTCCGTAGTTGAGCATCCTAGATGCTACTTTTTTAGTAGACAAGGAAATGAGAGGTTTTCACTTGTCTTGATTATCCAAACTGCAAGTTATAACCCCCTTTTACAAACTACTACATGAGTTGCCCAATCAGGTGAGGAGCTTTATTATATTTCCTCCCTCCCCTAAAACCTCCTTTAAACAGTCATGTCTTCAGGCTCCCTTCGGTCCTGCTCGGCTAGGTAATACAGTTGTATGATTGGCAGCAATGGCCTGTTAAATGCTGTAGAAACACATAATAGATACAATGAGATCACCAGTCATGGCTAGCCTGTCCCAGCGGACGTTATGGAATCAGCTGCCGCCGAGGAAGAACTTCAGCTCTGAAAGGAATGGCTGTTGGTCTGGAATCGATAGAATGTAACCAGCAGGTTCTGCCTTTGTCGTTTCATGCTTAGGCCAAATTTGCTTGCAGTTGGAACGGAATTGATGGATCAGATATTCACAACTTCCACTCTCCCTGATAAATCAAAGAAGCGGTAATGCAAAGTTTAACCACGGATCATGGAAGAGTTGTATAGCTACCGCCCTCGAAGCCTTCGAGCCCTGCTGGAGACATTCCTTTTTTATAATGAAGATATCTCCTAGGGGTTTTGGCGATCTGTTCATCTGGTACACTGTTGGCCAAGACATCCACAAATGTATTCGCGCGGAATAGTGGGCTTGTGTTTGCGTTTCTTTCGTAATATCTAACCTCAGATCCGGTAGAGTCTGTGAATCTAACATAGAATGCTAGTCGACAGGCAGGATCGTCGTCTGTTGCGCTAGTTGCATAAACCTTAGGATGTCTCTGGCCAAATGGACAAATCTCCATTTTGACATATATTGTACCGTCTCCCACATCCATACCTGATGGGAATTTGATAGGGCAGTAGTTTAGCGAGATAGATCTCTCATAAGTCATACCAAGGGGCACAGTATACTGATATTCTTTAGTCTGAAAGACTTCTCTTTCTTCTCGCCAAATCTTTCGCGTGCAGCCAGTTTTCCCAGTAGTCTGACCCTTTCGTAAGCATCCCTTTCTAGAAGACTTAACGCCGAGGCTCTCAGCCAGACTTTTGAGGAGATCAATATTTGGATCAAGAAATCCATCTGTAATTGCTTGATCTATCAGAAGTGTTAAATCCTCGACCCGAGCTTCAAAACTGTGTGCAACCTCCAGGCAGCTCGTGGTTTCTAAATTGTTCCTTTTGCCAGTCTTAGGAAGGTAATTTGACCCTTCATCGGACCCTATTGTTTCCTTTCGGCGGTTGAATAACCAAGTCTGCATGCCGGTTACCTCCTTATCATCTACCTGGAAAAGAGTCTCAGTGGTCATTGTCTGATGAGCCTCAGCAGCGTCTTCAGCTATGTCTTCGGCGGTGCCTGTTTCTTTCTTTGGCAAAGTAGACAGGCATTCTAGGTATAATTCGTCGCGTTTTCCCACTCGATCACGGACCATTTCCTTGATTTTCTCGTAGCTTCCATTATCAAAGCCTTCATGAACACGAGTCCTTTCCCTCCCGATATCTGGCAATGGAGGTCTTATGGGGGTTTGCACAGCATTTTCTCTTCTGGGAAGTGCATGTAATAACATCAGAAGACCACGGACGAGAGAACCAGCAATAGTTTCAATTTCACGGATATCATCATCGTCTCCAATACCTTTACGAATTAGCCAAAGCTTGATACCTGCATCAAGGTCGTCTGTTGTCATAATATGTCCACCAAGCCGTTCCTTTCTAGCCTGGCTAAGGATATAGCCGACAATGCTGCTTGATTCGACGAAATACGGTCTGATATCTGTTATACCGAGTACCCTAGTTGCGAATCGAACCACATCACTCAGCCGGGCAGCATGAATCGGGTTAATAGACCATACCTCTGCTGGTAACTCAGGGCAGCGAATATAGAGCCGTCTATGGTCAAGATAAATTTGATACTTATACCCTTGGATATCAAGGGTATACTGACTCGAACCTTCTATCATTGCTTTGATGATTCTTCCCGCCCGTGGCCCACAAAGAAGAATTATTTTGGCAGCACACTGTTCAAGGAGAGTTTTATGAGAGTCCTCCCATAATCTTTCAGAATCTTCAGTAGCAGTGAAATCATCAGGCGTTAAACTGGAAAACCTCTTGAAATTATATGTCCACACAAGAACATTGCCCTCGTGAAACCCGCAGCCTTGAATGGGCCATGGGAGATCACCAGAGTTTTTGCTAATCACAGACTCCAATGGACTGTCATTAGCTACTGATACTGCCGCATAATCCAGAACAAAGCCAATTGCTGCTTGAAGACTACCTGAAAAAGGGATAGAATCACAAGCTTCTGGCTTAGCGGGATATCTTGGACTTCGAAGTAATTTAATCACATATTGGAAAAGTTCTTTATCTCTGAGTGCGATTTCTAGCGCTGCATCGAAGTCGCACTGGAAGATAGGGCGCGGTTTTCTCTGAACTTTCTTTTTAGAAGGGTTGAACGTAGCCCAATGTCTGATCTGGGCATCCGGTGATTGGCTTGGGCCCGCATTGGCTTTAACTCGTAGAGCTTTAGAAAGTGTGACATACCCCTGGACCAGTGGCGTCATTATATTCAGCCCATAGCTCTTGGTTGGTGAATCAGGACAATCAATTCTGTTCAGCATCCCATGATGAGTTTTAAAAGCCTTGCAGAAGACAGCTTCCAGTATATTCGAACGGATCTGATACCAAGAGTCGTCCAATGTATCTTCCGGGAATTCCCAAAGTTTGATAAAATGCGCGGTCCGATTGCCGTTGCCCATCCATAGGATGTAGTAGTGGAGACTGCTTGTTGAATTTCGTAGAATAGCCTGAGTATGCTGGCACATAATCCTTCTCCAAGCAAGGAAACACTGGCCACAGTACATTCGCCACCAGTCTATATGCCGAATATCTGTCACAAGACTAGCATATCCTACTGGCCGGTTCCAAGGTATCTTATCACCACGCTCGACTAGGGCTTTATATAGCACTTCCCTTGAGATCTTTAGGCCCTCGAGGGCCCTAACATTGGCAACAATGAGCTTTAGCAAGGATCGTGTAACCTCACAAACACCGCCGTGATCTTTAATACTTTCTTGATATTCTTTCGGTCCCGTTCCAGGTAGGAGACCGGCGATAATCTCTTCGATTGTCTCTTTGCAAAGGGACTCTAGATTTGGGAATTCGTATATCTCTGATAGGGAAAGCTCCTAGGTATTATGTCAGAGGATTTGTAAAACGCGAACATAAGTTACAAACCTCACGAATATCCTTAGGTATTGCGAACCACCGGCTTTCATCATGTTTGGGGGATACAACAGAGATGCTCAGATCTGTCGACTGTTCGCCTGAAGATGTCCTCATTCGTTTTGCCGATCGTAAAGAAGAGTATCTGAGTACTGCTTGCGGGCAGTACTGTTCTGGATGTCCTTTTACTTTGCAGATAGGACATGGAGGGGCACGCACACAGTTGCTAACTAGATGACCTTTCTTCTTACAATAGATGCAGATATTGCATTGGGGGCAGTCTTTCCGTGTAAAGCCACAAAGACCACATCTCTTGCAGCATTTTGTGTCTTGTGCTAGACGAAAGGACATGGTCGTACTACCTGCTTTGGACCAAAGAATGTAGAAAATCCGAGCAAGCACGAAAGATTTAAATTTATTGAACTGACTGTCTAGAACCTGTCAGTGGGAGCATGGAATCTTCATAAAGATGAGCTCATACGAAAGCTCTCAGAGCTTCACGGAGTGTACTGGAAGATAAAAGACCTGAGAAATAAAGGGATGGTGTCGTAGCAAAGCAGCTTGTATCGAAAACACTCACCAGAAAAAGATAACCGCAACATTGAAATAGTTGCTTTCAAATTAGTGAATTATCGGAGGAGGTGTTTCACGACCAATGGCAGAGTGAATACCTAAACTACTAGTAGTAGTAGTAGTATGTCTGCCTACTAGTACTACTAATATTAACATTTCGTGGTTCATGTCAGTTGACAGTTGCAGTGAACAGGGTCAGGAGAAATATTGAAAAGCCTGGGCTCCTTTCCAAAAATGAATTTCCCTAGGTCAGATGCCCATTTTTCGTTCAAGACCGTTTGAGAATAGAATAAATTACTTAGGCATGTAATTTACTGATAGTCGAGTCATACGTTTTGCCCATGAGGCAAGTCGTTCATACCAATACATCGTCAAGACAGCGAAAAATAAAACAAGTGCTTCCCAATATCAGACCTACAGATCAACCAAATATCAGATGAATAAATCAAGCCTCAAAACACTCCACAAGCCCATATACAAAAAGCTGCCAGTAATTGACGGCATATTCTAAAGAGAATGAGAAAGCCACACTGTGACCAGCACAGAGACTGGTGAGGCGCAATAGGCAGCGATGTTCTCCGTTTTTCACAGATTTTAAACCGATGCCTTTCGCTACCGAATACATGAAGAACTGTGATAATGAGCATCGCTACTCTCCCTGCTTTAATTGCTCATCATGCGCAGCACCGGCCTGTTCCTTAGCCGGTTTTACTGCAGACACCTCTTCGGCATCTTTCAAGTTTTTGTTCTTCGGAGTTTCTGGAGCTTTCTGTTCTTCCCGTTCTGGGGCTTTCGAGGATTTGTCTATTTTCGCTTCCTCAGCACTTTCAGCTTCCAGCTTCTTCGAATCGTCCGAGGCTTTCTGGTCTTTTCCTTCGGTTTCCATATCGTCGCGAACAAAAGCGTTATCGATTTCCGACTCTGCTTTAGTATCCCGGAACAGGGTATTGACACGCTCTGACCGCTCAGCTTGTTCCTTCTCTTCCTTTTCGCGAGCTTTGCGCTCTTGCTCCATTTCCTCCATGTGCCGAAGATCATCGACACTAGGTTCGTAAAGATGCCAGATAGTATAATGTGGGAGACCGACAACGGAAAATCCCATGCGTTTGGCCATCTGCTTATACTTAGCAAGAAAAATGATGAAGGGGGGTTGCATGCAGATCTTACCTTGCCGAATGCCTCAGTCTCAGCATGCTTTTCGAAGCTGAATGCTGGGAAATGAACTCCAGCACGGAACACCTTTGCCTTTGCAAGGATACTAACACCGCCAACGCCATCGAGCTCCATCTCCATATCAGGATCACCGTATGGGTCTCGAAGGTAGGCAAGGTGAGGCCGCCACGTCGCATACTCAGCATATCCTTCAACAATAACTGCATCCTCATCCAGTGTCTCTGCCAGGGCCAGTGCAGTTTCCGATTCCTGCCAGGAGTTCAAGTCATAGGGCTGTTCCCCGCCCAACCAGTCTGGGAGTGGCCGCCAGACATCTAATAGAAACTTTTATTAGATAAAACAACCAGAGGCCGTAGACTGCTTTACTCACTTGGTACGATGACATCCTTATCATGTCTCATTAGGTCTTCTATAATGGTGAATGGTGCCGTTTCTACATCGGCATCTCTCCAATAGACCCAGCTGTGAGTCGGTCGAAGCGTAGCACTTAACAGCCAATTTCTCGCCTGAGCCATCAACTTTCTCCGCCCAGCTTGTGCAGCGAACCCATGCCTACTCTCGACATCTTGTGTCACTTTCTGTCCGAAATCCTTATGGATGACTGAGATTTCACCAAACGGCATGTGCGGATCAGACTCGGCCTGAAGTTCCCCAAGCATGCTGGATAACATTTCTAGTGTATTATCCTTTGAATCCGAGACCAGAAAAGCTAAGTCGATTAAGTGGTGAGGGTAGGTGAGGTTTCGGAGATGCGAAAAGAACATCGGCAGGTGGGACGAGGCATCCCTAAGAGGTGTGCACATGAGCACACGCTCTTCTTTCTCCCATCCATCTGCGGTGCCCTGTACAGCTGAGAGGTCGTAATATCGTACAGTTTGTATTTGCAAGTCTTCCGCAGAAGAAAGAAGTCCAAGGGATACTACTGGCAGAATTGTGGCTCTCCAAGAAGGGAAGATGAGGACGAGGAGTAACAAAGAGAGGCCACCAATGAGGAACAGCCGTTGGATAAGTTGCCTTCGTCGTCGCAGAGCAGGTTGTGAACGCGGTTGGAAGCTGGCGATCGACGGAGCAGGGTCAGCAAGACATTGTTAATTGGTAGGAAACATTAAGCGATATTGTGTATCACCCATTCAGAAAGCTAATGAGTGGGATGCGATGGCGGCCGTTGCTTACCGGTGGGGAGAAATGGAGAATGTGCTGCCCTGCCCGCGAGGGTAGGCAGCGTAGCCGTTGGTGAAGGCGTGATGCCTGTTCATCTCTCCAAAGCCAGTCGCATCAGTAGCTTGAAAATCGGTCCCGAAGACAAAGGAACCCCTAGGTTCCTAGATCTAAAGGAAACCACTGGCTTGACTTCCTATTTCCCACCTAGGCCGATGCGACTGCGAGGCGGGATGCGTAAGATTAACTGCACTACGGAGCGACAAAGGATCACAGATCCCTGGAGGAATTTAAAAGAAATAATGAAACAAGATAGGGAAAATGGCGACAAAAGAAGGGAAGGGAGACGTCAAGGCTCGAAAAGGTCTATGTAGCATTAACTAACGGACGCCCGTCCAGAGCGTCGGAACCAAGCGTTTAGGTGGTTTCAGTGCAGTAGCGCCTGGGCGGTGATTCGCCTCCACGTCCACAGACCCTTGTCGAGTCCAACCTCTGCCCGTCATTACCGAATCCGGCGGTAGGCCAACTCGTGCCCGTTTGCAGACATGCAACCGTCTTCAACTCTTATCAGTACGACAATTAGGATCAAAGTTCCCTGGCACGCCGATCCATAATTGGCAGCCTCGTCGTTCTTTTATATCTATACCACCGATGGTCTATTTACAGAAAACCGATCAAATCCCGATGCTCCCGATAACACTTGATAAGAAACGCATGAAAAAGAGCCCAACGCCAGAGAATGCTAACCATCGCTATCCAAGCCAACAGAAATCACATATAGTAACGCGCCCATCTTCAATTGATCCGTGATATCCTGGACTGGGGAGACCCCATACCCTTGACACCGATCTCAATTTGTCCCATCAGCTTCTTAAGCAATGCCTCCATTTTAGGCGGGTCTCGAAGCACCGGAATGACGGATCCGGCCTGGTAGTCGTTGTCCAAGATATAATATCGTTCCCTTCCCCATTGCTCCACAGTATCTCTCTGGAATGCGACTTTCGCGATTACCTTGGCTGGAACACTAGGGTTATTAATGGCACTTTTAGAGAACACCCGCAGGAATGGCCGGAGTCCAGACCGCGTCTGGTGTGCCATTCGAACCGACCGAGGTGCGTTCTCCGTTAAATGGCTCTCTCCTGTCAATCCACCGGGATCCAGGGTAAATATGTTCAAGGGAATTTTGCCATTCTAAGAATTTAACCCTGGTTAACTGGGACGCTCAAGGCAATGGCGAGATGTTGCAGGTCAACTTACGAGTACCAGACTCCGACGCAAGGCGTACATGGCCGCGCTCATGATTAATTTGCTACTTCCAAAGCGCGCATTCCCTTCCTTCGAGGACAATTGCGTCCCCGGTTGTTGATTTCCAAAATCATGTTTGTCGAAATAATCCAAAGAGCCTTTCAACATGGATGAGCAACCAACATTGATCACCCTCACTCCGCCATTTGGTGTTCCATCACCTGCTCGGAACGCCTCCAGCAACCCGATGGTCAAGAGGAACGGGGCAATACAGTTGGTCTGGTAGACGGGATCGAACCCATCTCGTGTTACTTGGTCGGCGATGTAGGACGCAACAGCAGCGCAGTTAATCAGCAGTGTCACTGGAGGGATCTCTTTGTTTTGCACCCTTTCCACTGTGTTCTCTGTAAAACTGACGACGGAGTTGAAACTTGTCAAGTCCACTCTTGCTACTTCAATCGACCGGGGTCCGATCAACCGGATCTTGTCTCTCAGTTCTTTGACGCTATCGGAGCGGATATCCCGTGCCAGTAGTAGCAGATGCACAAAAGGCTGTGCTTTGGCAATGGCGATGGCTATTGAAGATCCAAGCGACCCATTTCCCCCAGTGATAATCGCTGTACCAGAAAGCGGAGTCGCCATGAGAGGATATTTCTTATTCCTGAATTTGTAAAATGGTTATTGTCCAAGAAAAAAAAGAATCAAAAATAAAAATAAAAGCAGCGAGCGGCGAAGTAAATATGTCAGCAGCGCATGCTTTGTAAATAATCTGAAACCCAGGTACGACCCACACACCCGACCGACAGCTGAAAGAGCAATCTGAACAAGAAAAGGAGAATGAGAATTTTGAGAAAAAAAGACGGAATATATTGAAGATGCTTGACAAATTATACTAAAACTTGATTAGATCAAAAAAAACATTGCGTCCCAACAAGGTACTAGCCCCGAGGCCTGAAGCTCGCGTCAGCGAGAGTACAGCTTAGGGGCGAAGAAAAAGAGAGAAGAAAAAAAAAAAAAAAGAAAAGAAAAGAAAAGAAAAAAGACTAATTCCAAGATCAGAGATTGATACGATGGAGTATTCCAAGAGTCAAAGCGATCTGACCCGTCATTCAGGCCCTTCGAGGTAGTAGAGAAAGCCAACCGCGATGAAACTTCAAGTGGGGAGCGTTCGGAGGTCCACTTGGGAGCAGTAAAAAAAGAACCAGAGAAAAAGCAAAAAGTGGGTAAGTGAAAAGGCAACGAGAAAGAGAGTCCGCAAAGCCAGGAGACAATAAGCGGTTGGGCGATATTCCTTGTTGGCGATTTTCGAGGCTGGACTGTTGACAAGTAAATCTTCGTACTGTATCCCAAAGACTTGGAAGACGATACAGGTAAAGTAAGACGGGATCTAGATCGACTCATGCGGCTGATGGACCATTCAAATCTCTGGGAGACAGCGGATGAAAGTTTGTTCTCGACGGTGGTGGAGGCAAAAATGTCACTACGTAGTGACGGTGTACCTCAACGACGTGGTAAACCGTACGCCGTAAGACTTCTGTTGCACTGGTGTCTTGGTTTTAATTCCATTGACTCCCGTCTACGAGTCAGTCTTTCGTACGAGATGTCGCCATACACTCATTCCATTGAGTAACGTCACATCTCTCCTTTCCCTCCCCCTTTAATGCACTGCCCCCGTCTCCCCCTTTAGTGAATTTTGTTACTACTCCGTAAAAACTATCTCAGAGGTCCCACGAGGTCCCATCAACTACCGACCGAGTAGAGAGTATACAACACATCAACTCGGATCTATCTATAGAATCCCGCAAGTGGCGTTCCGTTACTACCGACGAACGAATGAACGCCTGTTCATCCTGCAGCCACAACAACCGCTCCTTAACCCTTACTTAGTCCCAATCGTGTCTCATCCCGGCACCCAACCGTAGCATTCACGACCAAGCTAGAAGAAAGATTCCCCCCTAAGCTGCGTAGCGTCCCTACTAGCGATCTCCCCTACCCTTTTCAAGTAGTCTTTTGGCCAACAATATACCCGGCTGGCGCTGTCTCCCTCCCCCATTGGACAGATCCATCTTAACCCTGAGGTTATTTCGACCTGAGGAACTTCACGCGATGGCTTAGTACGGGGGCTAGAATTCTTCCCAAAAGTACTGTCAGACGACGATACCTTCACTAAACTCGTTCGGTGCGTGTTACTTGGCTAATGTGGCTGAGTTATTGGAAATAATACAAAAAGTGGTGTCATTTATGCAGTAAGAGAGGGGACATTCTGGTTCTGGGGCCGTGGGCTAGACTTGAGGCCTTGCTGTCGTGCTTGTCGTATTCATTGGTGTGGTTTTGAACTCGTGTGTCATGCATGGTCTTCGTATCGCAACACGTGTTTGCTTATACTGCGTTGTTGGGATATTATATGATCACCGCTAGTATCCTGTTGTGGGTTCCCTTTGCTGACATTGTGCTTGTGAATCGTAGTACTACGGGTAGGAGCTAGTAGGGCTGACTTGTTTCTTTTCTTTTCCCTCTTTTCTTCCGGTTTCTGCAGGTCTGGATTCATGAGGTGGGCTGAGTGGGGAGCTGAAGAACGTGCAAGGGTGTACCATGCTCCGTCCAGGATACTGAACCCCAGTCGGTACATTGCTTGCGTCGGAGAAATTGCGATTTCAGCTTGTAATGGTCTGGATTCGAATTGTAGCTTGACTTGCGCCATACTATCTGGAAATTCTGGATATCTACAATGTGGGAAACCTTTCCTCCGCTGGCATGACCCCGGATAGATCATGCGGATACGTCGATTAAAATCTTGACATGCTTATCCCGCTCGTTAATCAATGCCTCGAACCCCTGTTCTACAATCTCCTCCATACGGATCTTACTCGTGATCATAGACTGGGGCTTAAGTTTCCCTGTCCTGCAATGTCAGCAAGCTAAACAAGAACGTGGAAAGCAAACACCCGGCATAGCGCCCACGTACCCGACGCGATGGCATCAATAACAGCCTCAAAATCGTCACCGTCAAAAATCGCCGACCCGACGATGTGCTTCTCGGACCCGACCAGCTCCCACGCATCAATCACCGGCTTCTGCTCCCACAGCGACACAACCGTCACCGTGCCCCGGGCTCGGACCCCCTTCAGTGCAGTGTCGAATCCGGCCTGCACGCCGGAGCATTCGAAGGCGATGTCCGCCCCCGCGTCGCACGACAGCGAACGCACTCGCGCCTCAATGTCTTCTGTCCGCGGGTCCAGCACGTCCGTGGCACCCAGGGTCTCGGCGAATCGCCGTCGCCGCTCTGACACCTCGGCTACTACGATAGATTCGACGCCGTGGGCCTGAAGCACTTGCACAATGGCGAGTCCGATGGGGCCTCCCCCGACGACGAGCGCAGTGCGAGCTGTTGCCACGGGGCTGCGCGTCACGGCGTGCCAGGCTACGGTGAGAGGCTCGACGAGGGCTACATACATCCTTAACTTAACACCCAATCGATCACATGAGATATCTATACTCACCTCCGATATCAAGCGGGATCTCATTCGGTAACAGCCTTGCCCGTTCCTCCTGCACAACGACATGGTCCGATAGACCCCCGGAATTACCTATTACTCATTCGTCAGTGAGGAATCAACGGTGACATCGAGCAACAGCGTAGCACAAAGGAAAAGAAGGAAAAAAAAAATAACTACCACAAACTCACTGCTATACCCAATAAACCCCAAATTCCGACAGCAGTTCACCCTCCCTTGCACACAGCGCGCACAAGTCCCGTCATACAGGTTCGGCTTAACGGCCACGCGATCCCCGACTTTCACCCGCGTAACGCCAGGCCCAACTTCCTCAATTATGCCGCTGAACTCGTGGCCTAGTGTTACGGGGAGTGTTGCGTTGGTGATTGGGTGTGGGGTTTGAGGGACGGTTGAGGGGCCAGCGAGGTATTCGTGGAGATCTGGGGTAAATTAGATAGGTGCTTCTCTTTCCCCCCCAGATATGATGAAATCGCTAGGAGTATATGTCAGGGGGATGTGGTACGTACCGCTTCCGCAGATTCCAACGAACGCAGGTCGGATCTGGTCTTCTGTTAGTTCGTGGGAGTGATGCTGGATATGAATTGATCATGTTGGTATGTGATGGTCACCTTCACTTGGTCATTTTGACAGACGGGTTCTTCGATCTGGTCAATGCGGATGTCACCGCGTCCGTGGAAGCGAACTGCTCGCATTATGGGCTATGCGATTCGATGTGGAGGATGGCTGATGAATAAGGGTATCTGGTTCTCGCGGTGCGGTCAGATACGTTACATTTATAACGTTCATGGATTATCCAAAGGAATTGGGGGTTGGGGATCCATGGATAATATGGGGTATTTCCGGATCTAGAGGCGCTTCTCCGCTATTGAGATGTGGAGGAGTCTGCGGGGCAGAAGTGGGATTGATCACCAAGATGCGATCACTTGGGAGATACGGTGTACCAGTAGTAGCACCTTAGTAGTGTATGTACATGCGCGGAAAAGTAAGTTACAATGGAACATTTGAAGACTGAAGTCACGTTCAATATTGTTGTTTTTTACTGCCATAATATGCATGCAAGTAATTTTATATCCATACCATTCATAAATAATCGACGGACTTTCTGATCTAGAACAGTGCTCGGTATTGTTTCTCTCTTTCTTTTTGATCTTGATATATGTAGTGACAATTCTCCTTTACCGAACGGTAGCTCCCTTCAGGCTCTTGACAGTGCAAACACCTCCCTGGGTAACCAGTTTGCCCAGGGCAGGCTTGCCTTCCTGGCCCTGCACAGCAGGAACAGCGCTAGCCTCGAAGGCAACCTCGAGGTCATCGGTAGTTGTGAATCCGGGCTGGTAGGTCTCCCAGACCTTCTTCTTGGGGTTGAGCACCTTCTCGGGCTCGGCGTCGTTCCAGCCCTCAAAGTACACCCGGGATCCGGCGGGGGCATCGGCAGGAGGAGAAACGAGCTCAACGGGACCACCGTGGGAGTCCTCGCCTTCCGCGACACGGGGGGAGGCTGCGAGAACCATGGCTGCGGACTTGATTCCACGCATGGTGACAGGCTTAAGGTTGCAGACGGCGACGATCTTACGGCCTTGCATTTCCTCCAGAGGAATAAGTCCGTTCAGGCCCGAGCACACGGTACGGACAGTCTTGCCAGTAGCCTCATCCAAAGAAGTGTTATCAGAGCCGGGGGCATCACCGCAGTCAATGGTCGAAACGTAGAGGGAGTCGGCATTGGGGTGGTTGATGGCGCGAAGAATGTGGCCGACACGGAGGTCGATGGCGCATGGAGACGGGGGGGCAGCGGGAGCGGGAGCAGGCTTAGCCTTGGGCTGCTTCTCCTTCTTTTCCTTCTTCTCCTTCTTGGGCTTGCCCTCAGCTGCGGGGGCTGCTTCCTGCTTAGCAGCTTCGGGCTTACCCTTTCCAACGACGAGGGGCTTGCCCTCGGCCGGAGCGCCGGCGTTCTGGGCAGCAGCCTTCTCCTTCTTCTTGCGCTCCTTCTCTTCCTTAGGGTCCACAGGCTTGGGCACGAAGCGCACATCATTCACATCGATGGCAATCTTCTCCTCCTCAGGAATCCGGAGTGCGAACAACCGGCTGTTCTGTACGAAATCAATGTGACGCACAATGTGATGGTAGCCCTGCTCGCCGGTACGCTCCTCCGGGCTCCATTTCTCCACTAGAGGGGCCAGAAGAGCGTAGGCCGCGATATCAGCAACGGAAGGCTTTGTGCCGAGAATGGTGGTCCGCGTGGCCAAGTGACCATTCAGCTGTTCGAGGATGGTTGTGACGACGGGCTTCTCATCCTTGGTAAGAGCATTCTGGAGACCAGAGATTGTTCCCAGCCATTGCTTAATGTCGGCCTCTTCTGGGGCGGAGAGGGTGGTCTGTGGGAAAATCTTGGGCGAGACGGTCAAAAGATCGGTCTCTGTGGCATCGGGAGAGACAGCGGTGGGGTAAGAGCGGTAGATGAGGGAAAGGAGGGAGGACTCAGGAGCGGAGTTGATGGCCATTTTTGCGAATGGGCGGACGCGAGACAAGGGAAAAGATGAGATGGTGGGCGGACGAAGAGGGGCAACAGAAATGATTCCCAAATGCAGTCCCAAAGGTCGAACCAACCGCGGGGTTCTTCTTGCGGCCCGCAGAAGGGTCACGCCAGGCTTAGAGGAAGACAACTTGACTTATTTCCACCAAGATCCCTAACAATGGGGATCTTTTCAATACGTAAAGGATATTCTTTAAATGATGTTCATGAATCTAATCTAGTTGGACAGAATACAGCACGCGATGTCCTTCTTGAATTGTACTTGCGAGCTGTTCAAGGGCGTGTTTTTTCTTTTCATTTTTTCTGCTGCTTCTAGAGCTCCTAACCAAATTCGGTTAGGAGATCAATCAATGACTCAGCATTCCGAAACAGCGTTTGTTTAAGCATACTATTTAAAGTAATCTTCGGATGACAATGATAGTATACGCACTCGGTACTTGGTGAAGATCCTCTTAAACCTTGTCAACTTTAATCTATTTTTTGGTGACGATATGCTCCTGCTAATGGGCAATAGAGATCATTCGCAATTCACTTCCTTTGGTCCACAATCTGATCTTATCTCGGGTCTAACCCACTGATGAAGAAAGAGGAGATGTGTATACAGAAATGTTATATTCTATACTCTATCTTCCAGTAGTTGTCGATCAATGTGACCAAAAGCGAACGTATCCGAACTATTTGGGAGTTGCAACTCCCAGAGAGGGTCCCCGCATGTCGAAGACCACAAAGAAGGCCTTCAGGAACACATCGCCGAGGATTTGCATCGAGGACCCTTGGTTAGATTGAACACCTCCGAAGCAAACTAAGACTTGTGAGCAATAATTCAACAGAATCTGGAAGATGAGAACTCACCCTTTCCGCCGGTCGTCTTGTTAATGCCAACCTCGGAGAAATTGATCAGGTTGCCTGGAACGGTCGCCAGATGCTTAGATCCTATCCCAACTGAAATACTCGGAAGCGAGGCATTACAGGGATAAATGTAACCGCTGGCACTGCTGGCATAAATTGCACCTTCAATCTTTGCATAGTAGGCGTCCACCACTTCCTGGCTGAGCAGCATGAGCGAGGTTCCGGTGTCCGCAATAGCAGTAGGGCTTTCTTTGATGTTTTGTATATCTCCATCCGCAATAGCAAACTTCGCCGATTCAAACTGCCAAAATCCTTTGGAGGAGTCCACGCTCACGTTTGCGATGTCGCCCTGGTACTTGTCGTGATCGAGTATGCCAAATTCGTACTCGCCAACGCCGTTGGCTTTGAGGGACGCTGTCAGAACAGGCTCCTGCAGACTATCGGCGATGTTATCGAAAAAGGTTTTCTGCTGCGTAGGCTTAACGGTGTTGAGGGATGAGAATCCCAGTCCCACTAAACCGTTTGAAGTGGCGTCTTCAATGAAAGCGCTGGATACCGTATCCGGAATGCCAATGGCTTGGTCTTTGACAATGGCCCCCCCAACATTGACAGTATCCGTACCCACACCACCGTACGCATACGAGGCATCGCCGTAAGAGATGTTGAAAGTAGCTCCCTCCATTTTCTTGAATGTAGAAGAGTTAGAAGGATTATACACTGTACGACCCGTTTGAGCTTCTTTGGGGAGCTCTGTATTCATCACCCAACTGTAGTTCAACTGTCAACGGCTAGGATCAAGAGATTCTTTGGGGAAATGCACTTACAAGTCGGCAGAGCCAGTGTCAAAGTTTAGGACAAGCTTTTGACCACCGATGGTGACGGGAGAGACAAATGCAGCATCCTTCAGGACTGAGGCGGCACTGACAGCACCTTTTTGGTCCGGCTCGGTGACATCTTTCTTCGCTACAACAGCATTCTTTACCGCTATGGGTTCAAAATCATCCAGATCAATCCCAAGGTCCGCTGGGACAATACCGAATTTCTCATATGCTCTGCGCAAAGCTGTTGGGCCATGGACAGGCTCATTTCCACGCCGTACCCGCTCTACCTTAAAGGACCTGCCCTTAAGTTGAGACTTTGAGCCCGATGGAAGTGAAAGCACGCCGCAGGCGAGAAACAAGGTAATCAGAAAAGACAGAAGAAATCTCATGGTGGCGATCCTGTGCTTGCTTCTGAGGTTGTAATGAGTGATATCAAGCCTCTGCTAAAGGGGCTAGAAAAATGATGTTTCTTTACAAAGAAAGCGTATATGAATGAAACGAAGGGTATATACCAGGGCCAAGTACCTGACTTGGACGCCTGTATATCAGAAAACAAAGCTCTGAGAAGAAAGGCCAGTCTTGCAAGCAAGGCGCTGGGTACTGAATTAGAATAGTTTAGTTGAATATCTAAGAAAGAGAGCAATTAAAAGAACTGTACAAAAATGGGAAGAAGAGGAAGGTGAAAGAGAAAAAATGACAGCAAAAGCATGGACTTCAGAAGCAGCCAGATGGAGCCATTTCTGAGATATACTACGGAGTACTTTGTGTGTAATCGTCCAAGACTTCTGAGACGCTTATATGGTCCACTCGTAGGGGGCCAATAGACCATCCATCGTTCTACTGGAAGGCTTGGAAGCATCCTATTCTGGATCCACTCGAAGGCGAGTCCAAGAATTGAATGGCGTGAAAGGAGCCAATCCACAGCGACGTGACGTGAGCTGTAGGGAGGGGACAGTCTTGGTACCTCGCCCATTAGTCAATATGGCTGACACAGTCGTTTGACGGGTCAGTGTTTGGATTGGCATGGCAAACCTTAGGCATTGCGGCTGTGGATATCACAGCCGCGGAAGCCACTCAAGGCTTGGGAAGCTAAAGCACGGAGGTCAGATTTTTGAAACACCCGAACTGCTAACCCACCAGTGGCAAACTTAACGGCCAATCAGCTTCTCCAAGTATTGTTTCAGCTTGTCCACCTGAAGCAACCAACGGTCTAGCCATTCACGGCGGTGCCGGCAATCGAGTCAGTCTTATACTGGTACACTTGTCCCATAACCTTGGAAGACGCGGTGCGGACAGGGATGATTTTTCCCCAGAAAGAATCATGGAAACGTACGATTGGCTTTTGTTAATGCTGGGGAACAGTCGCTTAAAGTTCCACAGACATGATTGGCTTTTCACAAAATCTGATAGGTACAACCTAGCGCTTTTGGACACGGAGAGATCTCGACTGGCCGAGACCCAAGACTGATCCGGAGCCCTACTTATCTGCCTACGTACCGCATGGATTGCGTCAACATTGTGGATAAAATCTGCAGCCATGAATAGCGGACAAGTCCTTTTTGAAGACCTGTCCAATCAACGGTCGCTAGGGTTTAGACACCAAAGACGAATTGATTCCTTTTTCTTACTCACTAAGAAGCTTGGGAGATGTTCATGAAGTGAGATTTCACTTTCTAACCAGGGCCAAGAACTATCTATAGTTTGGGTAACGTCGATCAACAGGGTACCCAATTTATACATAACCATTTTGCCAGTATAGTCATGCTTGGCAGTGCCGATTCTCTCCTCATGAGGCAGGTGGCGGCCCTGAGAGATTCTTAGTGGAGCGTCATGGTGTGGATTAGGAACGGGACCGGCTTGTCCCTAGATTTCAGCACTGCACATTTCTAAGACTTGGCTCTTGACATTGTACACATACTCTACGGCACGATACGAGCTGGGTCGCCGTCACTAGTCTGGAAGCTGATGCTCACCAAGCAAAAACACACTTAGTAGTTAACTACTCATCATGTTAATTAGATAACCTCGAATGATTTGCAGTGGTATCAATCGTTTGTATGCCAAAAAAACGCCCAAATCTCGAAGAGTTTTAACCCCCAATGCAACCACGCTTGAAAACAAAGATGACCCGAAAGGAGAAAATGCAATCATCACTCTACTGTATCATCCGGTAGCACAGTATCAGGGTCTTCTCCAACCAACTGTCCAACCGCGCGCACCACCTGCTTGATCGCCTTCGCCGCCGGGCTATCAGGGAACCCATCTACAAAGCTTTCACCGTAATCACAAGCCATTCCGATTCTGGGATCGAGAGGGACCGCCCCTAGGAACGGGATGCCCATCTTTTTCGCTAACCGCTTACCACCGCCCGTTGTGGCCCGGAAAATCTGACTTTCAGTGTTGCAGTTCTTGCAGACAAAGCCACTCATGTTCTCGACTAACCCCAAAACTCGAATACCGGCTTTGCGGCAGAAGTCGATCTCTTTCCTAACATCTAATAGGGATACCTCCTGCGGTGTAGTGATAACGACAGCACCGTCAACTCCAGAGTCCTTCAGGAGAGTGTTGACGGACAGATGCTCATCCGAGGTACCCGGTGGTGTGTCAATAATGAGATAGTCCAGCTCACCCCAGTCCACATCCTTCAGGAACTGTTTTATCAGGCCATTCTTCTTTGGTCCTCTCCAGATCACTGCATCGTCCCGATTGGGCAGCATGAACTGCACGCTCATTGCGCCTAGGTTGTCTGTTACCCACACCGGACTCCAGCCTGCGTTGCTCACGTGGATTGTCTCCGATTCCACCCCCATTAGCTTTGGAATCGAAGGTCCAGTGATATCGGTGTCCATCAAGCCAACCATCGAGTCGGGGTTCGCGGAAAATGCATGGGCGAGGAGAGAGGAAAAGGTCGATTTGCCAACCCCACCTTTCCCCGAGAGCACAAGGATCTTGTGCCGGACCTGGGAGAGCCTCTCTTGGATGATGGGAATATCGGGATCGGGACCTTTCGGGGCAGAGGCACAAATCTGTTGATTGGGACACCCAGCGCAGGCATCACCTTGACCTGCCTGCTCCGACTCAGGGCCAGGGCAGTGCTCTGGAACTGATTAGTAAAACAGAAACATTACCTCCGCTCGAAGTACAAACATACCTGGCTCTGGAGCAACCAGACTCGGCGACATAATGTAATATTCTCGCCCAACTATTACTCTAATATGAAAAAAAGGATATGAAGAACTTGTGCAGACGCAACATTTGATGGAAACTTAGATAAAGGTGGCGGAAGAAATGCTTGATAATCGGGTTTGATTAGATAAGGTTGCTACTAGCTTACAAACGCTCCAGTAGCGATTGGTCTCTATGTGCGGTGTCGGAGTCTTTAATAATAGCGATATCATAAACCCTCAATGAATCCCGTTCGATGAGATATAAGTAACTAAAATACCTGAGCATTGATTTCTTCATTGACGATGCAACGCTTAAACTTCGGAAAGAGCGGGTGACATAAATTCCGAAATGTGACATGATACATCCGACCGACCCTACGCGAGTGGATGAGGGGTAGAGAGGGGCAGAACCCCAAGTCTGCGAGAAACTGAATAGTATGTTTCTGGCAAAAAAGGAAAACCAAACAAGGAGGGTGGGGGCCTACTGCATCAGATATTCTGATATTCAATTAAGTATACTCACGCTATAACTCAATAATTCCAATTATATTTCTAGTCAATCTTTGATTGTACGGCGGAGTAAGTCTTTAAGTTACAGTAATACCTAGCGGTATGTAGCACAATGTCTGAAGTACTTTCTTGCGAAAGATACCTCCTTTGTCAGATCTGACATTCATGGATAAATGTCAGGTATCCACTACAGGAACTACCTTCAATATCCTATTGACCAGCCAACAGGGGCAATAGGGGATATATCCTGTGGGGAAGACACCGTGGTGCTAGGACTTACCAACTGCATGCGGAGGAAATCTTTAGTCTAACTCGAATTCCGTTTGTTTTGATGACAGTCTCTTCGGACTAGATTGATTCCCTCAGAACGCGGGCTTCCGCTAAGGTGATATGCAATGGGACTGCCGACGTCCGATAGTATGTGAAAGAAATAGCCAGTGGATTCGAATACGGTATATCGGAGAGGGGTGGAATGCAATGTCAGAACCTAAAAGAGCCCAGTGACCTCCATGATATCATCCGCCAGGCTATCCCGGTAGCCCAATAAACAATGCACTAGATCCCGACGGTTGATCTTGAAGGATGTGAGGCAGAGTATCGCTCACTGTCAGGAACCTAATCCCTCCGTCCTCCCAACGCATTGCCATCCATACTTGAAGTGCAGAATGCATGCATATGTAGGTGCATGATAATTCTCATGCACACAGACACACCTCGACATATATCCGGATGCACATATAGATATATTTAATATAAATTAATAAAGAAAAAGCAAGTTTTGGAGACATTGGTACGCAAAGCCTCTTTGTCTTGTTCCTGTTCCATCCCTCCAGACAGCACCTGCCCCGTCCGTGCTTGCATAAGGAGATGCATACGCATATGCAGCTATCCATGTCCTGGATTATAATACGCCAGCATCTCGTGGGTAATATTTCCATTAATGCAAAAAGAGTTGTACCCAGTGAGCAACACTACAGGATAGGCTGTATCCGCAGTTACCGCACCAGGCCATAATCCAGTAGATCCGTCTCCTACCACGTACATGGATTGATGCTGTGTGGAACAGATTGGGTGAGGATCTGCCGTGGAAGAGAACGTGATGCTTCAGCATACATTGCACCTACAATGTCTAGATAACCATGCGACCAGTTACCAATTTACTAAATTAATGCCAAGCTTCACAGGCATCTTGTTGAGCATTTAGAGGGTGGTCTAGAAAAAAGTAAACAGGAACATATCTAACGGGAAAAGGGAAAGAGTGTCAGGGTTCACGGGATCCCAATGGTGTACGGTAAGCGACGGTCATTCTTCCTCATTCCGGGCCATTCTGCCCTTGCCAACTGGAACCCGCACCGCCGTCATGATTGGCCTTGCTCGGCCACTAACCACTACTGTTGCTTTCCCCAGTCCACGAGTTCCACTTCTGCCAGTGTGCAATGGATCGAGGCGCTGCTCCATGGTGCTGTCTTGCGCACTCTTGTCTCAACGTTTCGCTAAGGGAATAAATTGGAACGATTTGCCAAATCCCTCACAAGAAAAAAAAAAAAAAACATTTCTTCTCTCCAAATATTCCCATACGACCCAATTCTTCACCTTTTGCTCACACCCTGTTTTATGTGTTCTAACTACAGCTACAATTGACCTTACCTAACTGTTACTACATAGGAAAAACACGGTGGAGCTGCGCCTCACATGACGCAGACCAATCATAGACATAAATAAACCCGCCCTGTTCCCTCTCACATGCTTTTGCCCCTACACTGGAACACTCGCCGCTCTTTCAACATTTTGCTCTGCTGAGTCTCAATCATGGATCGTGGACTTTCAACAAGCACCCGAACCGATGATGAAGGCCTTCGGGAGAGGAATGTGGCCCCTCAGTCCACCCCGACTCTTAGTCCTGAGGCCCTTACGGCCACCGGTGACGTAGAGCTCAAGGACAAGGCTGGTAAGGACTGCAAGACATTTGGTCGGACACCTGATGGTACCGGTACGTGATTTTCTCAAGATTCAATCCCTACTATAGGCATTGGCTATATATCCTTATTGGATATGCGCGATTGTTGCCGTGTCATCGCGGACAGATAGGCTAACTCGTGCCCCTCAACAGTATTCACGGTGCCGCAGACTCATGACATGGTCTCTCAACTCCTGTCGCCCTCGGAACCAAAAAATCTTTCTGACGTGATTGTTCTCGCAATCCTTGGTGCTCATATACTTCTTCTATGGCAGCTTCCTACCGGTGCTAAGGTGCCTGTTTTTGCCATCATCTACCTTTTCTGGCGTTCGGCCTATAACGCTGGAATTGGATGGCTTCTTCACAATCAATCTCACCACAAAACACTGGTCCGCTGGGCTGAGAAAACCAGGGTCTTTGTGAATCCCGCTACGGGCAAGAACCCACATCCTAACCTATACAACTTTTTTAAACGGGAGCTGGAAACTAAGATCCCCAACGACTATTCATTCGATAAAGCCCCAATTGAGTATAACACATGGCTCGTCTTTAGACGGCTTGTGGATCTGATACTGATGTGTGACTTCGTGTCATACTGTCTTTTTGCGATAGCTTGTAGTCACCACCCTGTCAACGAGAGCGTGTTGATGACTGTCCTGCGATGGTCCGCCGGCATCGTGTTGGTGCTGTTTAACCTTTGGGTCAAGCTCGACGCTCATCGGGTGGTAAAGGATTTCGCTTGGTACTGGGGCGATTTCTTTTATCTCATTGACCAGGAACTTACGTTCGATGGCGTCTTCGAGATGGCACCCCATCCAATGTATTCGGTTGGCTACGCTGGCTATTACGGTATCTCCCTGATGGCCGCGAGCTACAAAGTGCTTTTCATTTCTATAATCGCCCATGCGGCCCAATTCGCTTTCCTAGTGCTTGTCGAAAACCCACATATTGACAAGACGTACAATCCTCCTCCGTCCCGCAAGCGTCCAGCAGAGCAGGAAACTGGATCTGTCTCGAGCCGCACTACCGATTCTCCCATTGCGCCAACGCCGGTTGATGAACAAATCCCCCACGCGCCAACCCTTTCAAGCAGCCCACCGCAGTCAGTCCACAATCTTTTAGGGCTCCACAACCTGGATCTGTATCGGATAACGGATACTTCATCCGTCCTTATCCAATTCCTCGTATTCGCTCTCACAGTTTTGACACCCTCTACACCTTGGTACCAATTTCTTTTCGTAGCTAATGCTGCTGTATGGAGACTTTGGTTCTCGATCGGTGTTGGGTACATGCTCCATCGCCAGTCGAATCACAAGGCGTGGACGCGGCACTTCGTTAAGTATGGTGAAACGCCCCAGGAAGCATGGAACCAGTGGAAAGGCACATATCATTTGAGTATGATCATGTGCTATGCCAGTTTCATTGCTGCAGTATGGAAGATGTATAACTTTCCTGCTGATTGGGGGTATGGCCTGGTCTTGCTCCGCCATGTCTTGGGAGCTGGCCTCATTAGTTTACAGATTTGGACCTCGGTCAGCATCTATGAGTCTCTCGGTGAATTCGGCTGGTTCTACGGTGACTTCTTTTTTGATGGCTCGTCAAAGTTGACGTATAATGGTATCTATCGTTTTTTGAACAACCCTGAGCGTGTATTAGGTCTGGCCGGCGTCTGGGGTGCAGTACTTATCACCAGCAGCGGAGCCATAACGTTCCTAGCACTACTCAGCCACATTCTCAGCCTAGCTTTCATCCAATTTATCGAGCGTCCGCATATGCAGAAGCTGTACGGCCAGAGTCTGCGACAGGATGCGGGGCTTGTTAAGAGCTTGAAAAAGTCACTGCCACCAACTCTTAGACAGCTCCATGGCAGCGTGGATAAGATCTTCGACGAGTCGTTCGAATTCATCGAAGAGATTATCGAGACGGCACGGCCGAAACTCGCTAATGGTGTCAACACATTCGTGAAGGATACCACTGCACTCTTCCAGAATTATCCCGCCCGTGTCACCATCTCACGCATTGACGAAGATCTGGCCGGGTACGATTCGCGGGACTATTCCCTAGAAGTTGAAGGCACCGATTCATCATCTTTGGCCGAATATGATCAAGGCACTGGTAGGGAGGGCGCTAACGCTCGCATGCCTCTTGATAGACGTGGTGACCTGAAGAACCTCGTGTTCGAATATGGTGCGCCGATTCAGGTCAAGTGGACTGCACCTTTAAATCATAGCAAGAAGGATTGGATTGGCTTGTACAAGGTCACCGATAATACGTCTCGTGAAGTTAGCCGGGTTTCCTCTCAAGGAAGGTGGATTGCCGTCAATGAAGGCGCCTATGATAACTTGACATGTGAAAAAGGAATCGTTAAAAGCGATATTGTAATCAAGGCTGCACAGCAACAGGATGGGGACAAGCGTGATCTTGCAACTGGCGAGGTTATCTTCTCTGGTGACAAGCTCTTTTGGACACAAGGCGTCTTCGAATTCCGCTACCATCATAACGCCAAGCACAATGTCATGGCAATCTCCAGACCATTTGAGATTCGCATCAGTCGATATGAAGAGGAGGATGACCATGAACTTACACAAGCGTCCGTGGAGAGGAGCCTGTTACCCGTCATCCGCAACTGCTTCGATCGGGATCCGGAGATCGCTCCGGAGGCCGTAGACGAGTCGTTCGGAAGCCTAGTGGATCGCGATGGTAAATTTGCTAAGCGAGTTGTGTTCGCCGTACACCAAATGTGAGTATTCTTTCTCCTGTATACCGATTTTTCTTCGCACTCATACTAAGTTTTTGCCATAGGTTTGGTGTTGAATTCGCACCTGGAGTTGTTCAGGCCGATGGAACTGTCCGCAACCTCGCCTGGAGGGTATGCAATGCAAAGAGGGTCCTGGTATGCACATATATATATCTCTCCCAAATCTTGCTGCTTAATCACTAACTTCTTGTCTTTCCAGGCTCCTTACAGTATGTCAAGGAACGGTGCGTCAACCCCGACTGAAAGGAAAGAGTAAGATGTAAGAAAATACCCAGTGAGCCTCTAATCAACGATACGATATGCTTGATATGAGCCACGGCAAACTTTTAGACATGGTTGCGTCGTGTCTGCCTGCGATTATTGCTCGGAAGACGCTTCTGCTTGAGGTCTATAGCAATACAGTAACATCATCAAAAGAACGGGAATGGGCTGAGAAGCAACGGTGGTCAAGGAAGTGAGTGGAAAGACTTGCCTACTTTTTCTGCATCCAAGATAGTGTTTAGTTATGCACTCTTAGTCCCGTACATATTATGAAAATATACTAGTTTCCTTTAGGACTAAATAGTTTAGAGCAATAAATACGACGCATTGAAAAATTTTTCACGAAGCAATTTCATTATTTCTGCTAAAGCTGGCCAACACATCTGTGTCTATATAGTTGTCGGGCATAAGTCTACAATCTGTCCATCTGTCAGCACAATGTGCTATCAAGAAGCGCAGTGTGTAATCGTAAGAAACTACCCGATATACAAGGCAGTTGTAACGGATTGATCAGCCAAGCCGGTTAATTCATCCCATCCCCTGCCAATCGCTACCCCTCTCCAAGCCGTCAAAACGAACAGCAAGTCGAGGCATAGAAAAAGACACAAGTCAAGCATAGCATACAAGACCAACAGAGACAGCGCAGATATACAACGACATGAGCCCACTATCCGAAACTCCACAACCTTCCTCCCAGTCGTCACACCATCTTTCGACGGCAGACAAATGGTCCAGTATAAGGGAGATGGATGAATGGATCGTTGTATTAGACACTGCGTGTTGATCGACGCAAGCTCGAGGGGAGATTCTCCAATGGAGATCATTGAATGGATTGACTAGTTGTCATCATAAAGATTGGGTGGTGGGTGTATTTATGTGCGGTGAAATTTTGCATACCTACTGGTTGTGTTGTTTTGTAAAGATGATGTGTAATTCCTGTATGATGCTTGAAGCTGTCAGCATGTTGTTTCATGACAACCATGAGTTGATGACAATTTGTGAAGCTTCCAATGGAATCAGAAGGTTTGGTATGGTTTAGTTTTCTTCAATATATTTGCAGAAGCAGAACTGAATAAAAACTTTTTTACATCATGAAAGGATTTTGGGAGCGAGAAGAAATTTTCGGAACATACCTTGTTAGTTCCAGATTCTGTGGGAGAATTCTGTTGCATGGTCCTGTCTAAACATTTAATGAGCATATAGCCAAGCATGTTGATCATAACAAAATGATTGTGAGGGATTATTGTCAGATGGTAGTGCATGTTGTTCAATGGCCCATTCGTTTGTCGCCGAACAGAAATTTTGGATAGTTTTCCTCATACAAAATGTGGTGGAATTTTGTTGTAGACTGGACTGGAGACTCACAAATAGTAATATTAGCACCGAGATACTATTGTTGCATTATGATGATCAAATGTTCAGACAAGACTGCATCATTAAGCAGGTAACCTGTCGGTTGTTTGTGTGGGAAAGTAAGAAAGGAAGAGAGAGAAGAAGAGAACCGAAGAAGGGTAGAAAAAGGAAGGAAAAATTGGCGTCGACTCCACTTGTGCAACCCAGGCAAACAGAACAAACATCCCTCCAAAATTGTAGATTTCCGTTTCTGGGCTTCGAAACCAGCTTCCCAAGTTGACTTCAAGTCTTCAGCCTCAACGACGTATTTGCTCGTCGCATCCCTTATCAATTATTCCACTGGATGCCAAGTAATGTGTAATGACTGACCGAAAAAGGATCAATGGGCCGCCCAGCGGTACGAGGCCTGCAGTCTTTGCCTCGTCTCTAAGCTCCGCCTCCGACATTGCGACTAGCCGACCACAACGTCAAAGGCAACCCAATGAGTTGCGGAAAATCTGTAAGATATTTTACCCTCCCGCGACGGTTTATGTAGTGCTTGGACTCACATGAATTAAACTTAGTCTTGAAAACCGGCCTCATTCCTTCTGCATCTGGATCCGCCTACCTTGAATATGAACCTTCGGCTTCTCTCGCCGCCGCACGCTCGTCACCCAAGTCTCTTATTCCCCCCTCCTCAGCATTGAAACTCGCCTGCACAGTACATGGACCGAAACCGCTTCCTCGCTCTGCTACATTCTCCCCCAACCTAGTTCTCACAACTCACATCAAATATGCTCCGTTCGCTGCCCGTAAGAGGAAAGGACATATCCGCGACGCCAGCGAACGTGATCTTGGCGTACACCTAGAGACCGCCCTGAGAGGGGTAATTGTCGCTGAGCGATGGCCAAAGAGTGGACTGGATATTACTATCACCATCTTAGAAGCAGAAGATGATCGTTGGTGGGGCGATGCGCCCGATTCTCATGATGCTCCATGGGGGATGATGAACGTTCTTGCCGGGTGTATTACAGCTGCGTCTGCTGCCATTTCTGACGCTCGCATTGACTGTCTTGATCTCATTGCTGGTGGTGTGGCTGCTATTGTCGCCGACGAATCAGAAGACGGTGAAGCCAAGCCGAAGTTGATGTTAGACACAGACCCAGCAGAACACCGGGCCATATTGTCCGCATGTGTGGTCGCTTATATGCCTTCCAGAGATGAAATCACAGAGATTTGGCTCAAGGGAGACAGCTCAAAGGCGCTGTTAGGACCCGATGATAAGCGCTCTGGACACGAAGCATTGTTAGATGGTGCTGTGGATGCGGCTCGAGGAGCGCATTCCGTTCTGGCTGAGGCTGTCAGAGAGTCTGCAGAGCGCTTTGCTGGTCTGGCTCCTGGGGGAGGTGCTACACAATAAAATGATCAAGATGAAATGTCATTGTATGCTCTAATATATCCTTTGTCAATTATCTTAGCATTGAATGTAAATGGGTTCCGGGTGTCCGCTTTTGTTCGAAGTACCGTAATTGCCAATCCGTAGGAAAGAGTATCGACGTCTGTGGAATAGACTGACGGTGATATTGGTTCGGGCTATACAATACTCATTTGAGAATATATTTCAGAAATAGCTGCAGTATATAGACTGGAATATGTTAGAGCTAGTAAGATTAGATTATCGTTACTACTGCATGTATTATTTGTCAAAAAAAAATTACTATAAGTAGTAATAGAAACAAAGGGGTTATTTGCAAAGATGACTGGTACTTATAGAGGCCATCTAGTAACTTCTATAGCTTTTATATATAAACCTATCCTCTACTAGTTTCGTACTGGGCCTCCCAATTTTCTAAGCCCGTAAGTCATTTAAAGATAACACCACTAAAAGGTTCTATAGAGTTCTTTTTTAGCCATTCTGGTTTGAATATAGATTGCTTATACTACACGAAATACTTGTTGAGTTGAATCGTTGTTGATTCCAAAACCCGCGTACGCTGCTGGCCTCTGCCATGTTATTGATAGATGAAGTTATAATATACTAGCTGCGTACAGGTACTCGCGATAGCTGTAGGACATTAGCCATGGCTGTACCACCATATTGGCAGTTGCCAGGTGAATGAATTGGCCAGTGACGTCTGCCTTCTCATGCCAGAGCTCATAGGTGAGAGCTTGCATTCACTCGATTTACCAGAACAACACGGCCTTTTGCTGCACTTCTTCCACACGCTACATTCTTTTCATCCTATCCATCATATCTCTTCCTACACAAGCTCTGTCAACTCTCACAACACACAAGCCAAACGACTTTGACGACGCTACAAGCCCGTCATGAAGCCTGCAAACCCGCGCCCCAAAGCGAAGACTGACGAGCACCTTGTGTTCCTGTATCTATGCTTGGTCAACTCAGGAGGGGCTAATAATGTAAGGTTCCACGCTCCTAAGGGAAGGTTGACATCCAGGAGGACTTAAGACACTCTCCACATGCGCATACAGCCTTGCGACATGTGATTCTTCACAAGAGCAAGGGAATGCAAGCTTACAACTACTTTGCAGATCGATTTCAATGCCGTCGCTGTGGCTTCGAACATCAACGTCCCAGCCGCGCGTATGCGCTGGGCCCGCCTGAAAGCCAGAATCGAGAAAGAAATGGCCGATGGCTCTAGCGATCCCAACGCGGGTGAACCGTCTGCCGCGTCTACGCCTACCGCCTCTCCCGAGAAGACAGCCTCACCTTCGAAGAAACGCTGTGTGAAGCGGAAGAACAAAAGTGAGCCTGAAGACGACGGTGTTGCTGAAAACAATGACGAGAGCAACCCTACTGCGGAGGCAAGTTAGGTCAAGCTGGTATATCCGTCTTGACATTGGCAAAACCGGGACAAGCATGGTTGAAGGGGTTATGAGGTATCAAGCGGGGAGATATGATGGGTAATTGGGTGAACATGTTGCTCCTTGGTTAAGCGGGACGATTTTATGGGGAGTGAGGCTGTGAAAGCGGGCGGTGTTTCTGGGCGGTACGTTGGTCTTGATGGAGCTTACATAGCTGAGGCAGAGAATTGAAGACTTTGGTGAACCGCGTGGTGTGTGCGTATGCAAGCAACGTAGACCCGTTGATAAAGGAGACTGATCTCCTTGATCGCTCATAGATCGACTTTCGATTAACCCAGGCATCCCTGTGTTCCATGGGTTACGTAGCTGGCCGTGACGTTCCTTGGCTGAGACTAACGACCGTTAGTATGTCAAATGCACGGTTCAGCCAGCCTCTGCCGAAGCGATGATGCACGAAAGCAATACTGTCTCGGAGGTGATTCAGAGCTGAGCACACCGAAGGCGTCCATGGTTGGCTGTCAAGTGTGATATCAAGGCCCCAGTCACATGGGCACTAGCCGCATATAGAAGAAATCAAAGACACTAATCGAAATAGCTTGACTGTGGCGAGTCATGGATGATGCGGTTGATCATGGTCTTCATATCATCATCAGGATTATGATAGCAAACGTCCCGTTGGGTAGCAAGTCACGCTTCATAGATCAATAATTCTTAAATGAACGGGTTGGGTTCTGGACCCGCAGGGATCAACAGAAGGTGCCGTGCTATTTACCGGAAATAGCCCTAGTGCAGTCATTCATTTGGCGACAAATCCATTTGGTGATTAGGATCGTTGATGTGTATACCGAATCCTGTTAGTTCGGGTGCCGGGGGCGGTTCATACAAGTGATTTTTTTTTTTTTTCCTTTTTTTTTGGTCAAAGGAAAATGATGCCCAATATTCTTGGGTCAATGATATAGACTTGGGATTCTTTTCTACCAAAATGTCAGCAACAGGTACAATTTCCTACAAGATACCCTGTACAGACATACGTACTGTACATCCAGAGCGTTGCTAGGGCTCAAGCCCTCTCCTATGCACAGAATATGATGGCTGTCAGGCAACCGTCTTCCTGTTCCGTCCCGCCAAATTTACCTTTCGTGCCGCCGCTTCAACGGTTGATGTGGTCCCCGAGGAATGGAGACCTCAGCACAGAGTACTCTGGAGTACGGATACTCAGGGGAAGTTTACACACATGCGTAACTTTCCTGTAATCAACAAGTTCTGTGTGCTTGTGGATCTCGACTCTTCTTTATTAAAAGGTCTATTATTGGCGATGGCTCTTCCGTGTACGAAGTACAGCAATCGGAAGTTCTCCCGCAGGCACCAAAGAACTGTTTTAGTTCGTTGTTCCTATTTTTCGGTATTCTCCCCCCATCTAGATCGTTCGCCATCTCGTTTCCTAGACTCATCGGGCTTGCTCTCCAAGATCCCGCCTTGGTCGGGTTTATTCCGGGATCTTATGGTTCCATCTCTCTGAGATCCTCGATAGACCTCCCCCAAACTGGTGTTCACGGAGTGTTTCCGTGCGATATGCAATCTAGCACGCTCACAACCCTAACTCAAGCCGAGAAACATGCAGGAGCTGTCACATATACGTAGGGTCCGCCTGGAGGATAAACTAACCCAATGTGGCTTTCGACACGAGTCCTCAGGAGGAAAAAGAAAGCATGGAAGTAATCTGCAGGCCAGGGTGAAAGGTTGACTATCAGCGGATATTGCTAATCATCTTACCGTCTTTCTTGATCAACAACCGTCGCTCGGAAGTTGCCAATCTCGAAGAAAAACCGGAATAGGGTACGTAGTTGGAGCGTCCGCCATGATATTTCCGTAATAATGTACGTACTACGTACTGAATTTTCCCAGTGGCTTGGTCCTAGGAAGTTACTAGCCGTACTTAGTACTAGTAGTCGTGGAAGTTCGGCTCCTACGAGAGCGAGACTGAAGCCCCCCCTTTTAGCTGGCCCTATTTAAATCACCTGTTGACGATCTCTGGCTGATGATATGCGAACGAAACCTCGGTTCAGGAACGGACTAACTCAGTCTAACTGACCCGGGACTAGCGGGGGCTGTCGAACACAGCATCTCGGGATTTGACTGGCCCGCAATTTGCCTACCCGAGCCCCAGTTCCAACCCTCTTTCACACTTCCCATGGTAAACTTTTGTTCGTACCGGGCGGTACAGAACCGCAATGACCAAAGTAAGTCCTTGGTACGGACTACAGTACTGCCATCTTTGCCAATGTGATGGAGTTCCACTTCTTTCTCCGTGAGAGCGTAAGTATTGCCCTCCCAAGCTATGTCACTAGTCTCATAGTCCCACTGTTACGCTTGTCCCATTCCGTTCCTGATTGGGTCGAAGACTGTGCAGATCCAATTTGAGTGGCATCGCTGTCAAGTGGAGTTCAAGCTCTACTTTTAGGTCATGCATGGTGGTCTGCACTGTGACCTTTAACCGCGGGTGAAAAGGCCCCTGCACATTCTAAACGAAGATTTTCACCGTGTGTGCATTATCATGTAGGGTTTTGGTCAACGTGCTGACCATGCATGATGCTTGTGATGGTGATGATGCTATGATGGTCCCCGAGGAGAATGGAGTAACACACCTAGACGAACCAAGACCAGACTATCAATTTGGACCCTGGACATGGCGTTGGGCTTAACGCTTGACTGCCTCCGACTAGCATTTGACTTCCCCGTCGGCGGATTCAGACCTCAGCCCCATCGCTTTGTCCGTCGCTCAATGGATCCTGGAGACTGGCCCATTTTCTTCCCCTGGATCCAGGAACAGGTATTGGATCTGCAAACCGGCTAAGTCTCGAGCATATGGAGTAAACTCTTTCTTTCCCGTTCCCCTCGATCGGTCGTTCTTCTTCACTGATGATTTTCTTCCTTTTTCAATCCACTACTTGCGTACAGTTTAGGATAGGGTGCGAGGAGAAACCTAGGTGCACATTGATATTATCATGAGAGCCGTGTAAAAAGGTTGCCCGCTTTGAGTTCTTTTCCAATCTGACCCTTTGTCTGTCTTTATTCTGGTTTTATTTTCTCTCGTTCTTTCTTCTTTCTTCTTTCGCCCTCGTCCTTCCTTGAACAGTTTTCCACACATTGATCTATGTCCGTGACGCTAGTTTCTCTCACCAAGAAATACTCTAGCGCGCATATTGCCCTACCGAGTGCGCCAGGCTAAACGCAAATACCGGAGGGCTTTGTTGCGATCTGGAATTGAGCAGCATTCAGGTAATCTGCTCGTGCACATTGACCCAAAATGGTTGCCCTAAAGCGATTTTTCCAAACGGAGAAAAGCTCGTCCATAAATTCTAAGGATGGAGCTACTCGGGAAAGCAATACACCAGAAAACGATCTGTCTTCAAGTGCGAGGAACTCGCAATATCTAGAACCAGACTATCCGTTTCAGCGAATTGAGAAACAGTTTGAAGTTTTGCATGATCAACTGCAGGCACGACCGCTGTCCCCACGTTCACAAGCTCCTCCATCTCGCGCCTCGAGTCGTAGCACGACTCGAGATCCGCGGCACGTTGACTTGCTGGAAGCTTTATTCTCTTCGCACAGATACCATATCCAGACTGCGCAGACGTTGTCACCCATTAGTCCGTACAATGAAGATATCGCAGAACGAAATATGACTCGATTCCTTCAAGGGCAGTCGGGCAAGCCAACTATGTACTCACGCATACTCTCTGCTTTATATCAAGAGGATGTGGCGGACAGAAACATTGCCAGAAGCAGGAGGGGTGGCCGTCCATCTTCTCGCAATACCGCCAGCCGCTCTCGTGGAAACTCCTTTCAACGGAGTTCTCAGAGCCACCAAGAGGAAGCTCGTTGTCGCCCCCGATCAAAGGCTGGCAGTAGTTTGGCTCGGTCAGTGTCTCAGGAAGCTCGGAGGTCTACCACCCCGCCTCAAGCTGACCAGCCAACTACTTCGCGACAAGATGTGTCCTCCGCCACCGAAAGCCTTGTCCGACAGCAAAGATCGGTGCCAAATCTTTCCGCCAAGCCAACTAATGGTCCCCAGAGGGAAGATGCTTCGAGATCTGGTGGATTCCTGGGCGTTCCTCCCCCTTACAAACAAGGCGACACATGGAGCAGCACTCCGTTACCGGACAGCCCAACTTTGCCCCCCATGGTAACCAGTGATACTGAGACCAGTGAAAGCCACCCAATGCCAGATCCACCACCTTCCAGATCAAGCCGGAGCCGCAGTTCTTCTGTGACTTCGGGTAGCCACAATCTGTCAAACGCAAGCAAATTGAAACCCAAAAAGAACGTCCGAGATCTGTCGATTGATACAGAATTGGCAGCTCGTGGAAAGCCGTCTGCGAAGATTACGCATCGTGCCATACAGCCACCTACTCCAGGTAGCTTGGGGATGAAGCAGAACCCTAGCATTGCGGAAGTTATGAACAGCCCACTCCCAGCTGGGTCACCAATCTCTCCATCACCAGGGGTTCAGTCGGACCAAAAAATTGCAGAGATAATGGATATGTTTAGACAGGCGTATACCTCGTCGGCTGCTATCTCTCCACATCCTACTTATGAAACTCTTCAGGATGCGATCATTCGGGAGATCAATTCTCACGAGGCATTCCAACGGGTACCGCCTCCTGAATCCGGGCCTCCCTTTACTCCTTCTTCCCAGCAGACCTATCCAGAAATCGACGCACCAAAGGCCGAGGCTCTAAGCACGAACCGGACTATGTCTCTGCGAGAGGGACAGATCTCCAAATTGATCAGGCGGGGCTCCTTCAGGAAACACAGGAGAGGGTCTGACGCGCGCAGGAGCATATCCACCAGTGTTCCTTCGAAAGTCTTCTGGAAGTCATCGGAACCCACCAGTCGGCGAAGGCACACTGATGCTCCTCCTCCTTCACCTGGCTTCTTCAATACTTTGGAACAGAACCAAGCACCTAAAGAGCCAGTGACATACATTGATCTCCTTTCCAAGACGAGGAAGTCTCCTGCAAATGTTACTTCGGGGAGAACACCAGATATGACTAGGAACTTCAGTAACCCCCAGCCACCGCCTACCGTGTCTCTTGAGAGCGCCAACCCAACGCCTTCCGTTTTCCACATGCGTGCACAGGCATCTATATCGTCTATTAACAGTCGTATCAGCTTTTCAGCGGAAGACAGTGACGAAGAGGTGATCGAACTACCCAGTGTTGGCATTCCACAGTTGCAAATCCATGGTGTCGACGAGAACAACGTGACCTATATCGCCGAAAATACCTCTCCACGAAATGCATTCAGACTGATGAGCTGGCCACAGAGGTCAGGCAGGAGCGTGAGCCTCAGGGGCAACTGGTTCACAAACGAGAACAACAACAGCCCCTCTCGATCATCCTCAAGGGGCGGGCTCACAACCCGCTCAGTAGCATCTTGCTGAATCTTTCCATGAAATCGCTCGAGTCGTCTGGCATCCCAGTCTTTAACGGAATCCACCCCAATATACCCTGTCCTATCTTACTCTACGCCACCCTTCCATTCCTGACTTCAACGCCTCCTTGACGATACTGTGCCTGCTTTATGTTGAGCTACATCTCTTTTACGTCCCTTCGACTCTGCAGATCCTGCAATACCTTCCTTGATTTTGCTTTCCTTGTCCTTTTCAAACTCTCAAGCGCATCTATTCCCTCGTCGGGCCTTTTCTTTTTGTTGATTTATATATCCTATGAGGATCTATGTCCTCTTGCATTGCATACCTACTTGGCATCTATCTGAACCTTTCCTTCCGTTTCTTGCATATGTTGCATATTAGCGTTGCTAGCATACCATGTCTACATATCGAACCAGTTACAATAAGATATTCTAAGATGAGATTATCATATCAACGTAGTTTATTCAATATCTCCAAACCACTGTATGACATGTGAACTCATCCTCCCACCCTGTAAATCACAAAGGTATTATAATTTTCAACCACATCCACTCCGTAACTCTCATGGAATATGCACATCTCTTTCTCTTTTCTTAGGTCTTTCTTTCTTACTTCAACGATGTCCCAATTTACCAGAAAATACAACAAAAGGATACTTGGAATTCTGAAAAAAGAAATGAAAGGAAATAAGTCATCAAACTCATAGTGACCGATCTAATGCGCTTGCTAGGTGCTATTTGACATCTATGCAGATAAGACCAAGGCGATCTATTGCGCTTAGTAGGAGCCTGTGGGGGGGATATGTTAGTTTATATTTTGATATCATGGGGGAGTTTACATGGGAACTTACGGCCGAACATGCACCATTTCTCGGCAAGCCGGGTGCACTTGGGGTTGACACACTTGGTCTCGCCGGCGACGATGCCCTCGGGCTGTTCGAAGGGGATGCACAGAGACTTCGCGCCCATGCTAGGGGCCTTGGCGTCTTCAGGGACGCCAGAGTCTTCCTCTGCCTTGCGGGCACTCATGTCCTTGATCTGGTCCTCGCACTCCTCGGTGAGACAGTGGGGGATGACACAGATGTTCTTGTCGTTGAGGGCTGGGGTGAAGTCGTCCCAGTTGGTGATCAGCTTGCGGTGAGTGCGGAAGGTCTCCTCTGCGCGGCTGTACAGATCCTTTTGGATCTGCTCCAGCAGGGCGGGGACTGCGGTGGAGAGCTCGGAGATCTGGATGCTAGACTTGCCGTCCTTGCCAGGGATGTCACGACGGGCGGCAGTGACGAATTGGCCGGCGGACTCGCCGGGACCGAACTCGATGCGCAGGGGCACACCACGGAGCTCCCAGTCGTTGAACTTCCAGCCGGGGGAGTAACCCTCTCTCAGATCGCTAGTAGCACGGACACCGGCGCCGGTCAGGACGTCGACAAGGCCGTCGATCTCGGCGTACAGCTTCTGGCGCTCCTCATCGCTGGTCTTGGCAGTGATACCGACGGGGACAATAACGGTTTGGGTGTCTGCGACACGAGGGGGGAGGACCAGACCACGGTTATCACTGTGGATCATGACCATGACACCAAGGGTACGGGTAGACAGACCCCAGGAGTTCTGCCACACGTGGAGAGGAGGCTTCTTCTCATCGGCCTTGGCGGAGGGGTCCTCGACGGTGATGTTGAACATCTTACTGAAGTTCTGGCCAAGACCGTGGGAGGTACCACCCTGGATACCACGACCAGTGGCGGGGATGTAACCTTCTACGGTAGTGGTGTACAAACCACCAGCGAACTTCTCCTTCTCTGTCTTCTGACCCTTGACCACGGGGACAGCCAGGAGCTCCTTGTAGATCAGAGCATACAGATCGAGAATGTGCATAACTTCATCATGGGCAGAATCCTTTGTCAAGTGAGCCGTGTGTCCTTCTTGCCAAAGGAACTCACGGGTTCGGAGGAAAGGCTGGGGGTTCTTGAACTCCCATCGCACGACGGAGTTCCACTGGTTCAGCTTGAGGGGCAGGTCACGGTGACTTCTGATCCATTTGGAGTAGTACGGGTACATAACCGTCTCCGATGTCGGACGAATGGCGATCTTCTTCTCGAGGGGGGTAGAGCCACTGCAAGCAAAGAGAAGACATTAGTAAATAGGGCACGCAGGAGTACGGCACATATGTGGGGGTCTGGAGGAACCGTACGCATGAGTCACCCAAGCAACTTCAGCAGCAAAGCCTTCAATGTGATCCTTTTCCCTGTTCAAGACATCCTCGGAGACAAACAGAGGGAACGAGCAATTCTTTACGCCGATCTTCTTGATGCGCGCATTGAACCAGTCCTGAATCTCTTCCCAGATAAAGTACGAAGCGGGCTGAGTCATATCAGTATGGAGGCTCTAGAAACCCATTGAAAAAGAGGCATTTCACCTTGAGAATGAAGCATCCCGAAACGTCGTAGTAGTCGAGCATATCACCCTTTGTAAGAACCTGCTGGTACCATCCTGGGAAATCTTCCTCCTTGGAGACGTCAATACCAATCAGAGCAGCACCTTCGATCTTCTTCTTCGGGGCCTTCGCAGCAGCGGGCTTCTTGGGCTCCTGCTTTCCAGCAGCCTTGTTGGCAGCCTTCTCAGCCTTCTTAGCGGCAAGCTCTGCAGCCTTTGCGGCCTTCTTCGCGGCATTCTTCGAGACATCTCCCTGGGGAGCATCCTTATCAGCGGGGTTTTGGGTGCGGTCAGGAAGGGTCTGAGTTACCGCCGCGTCAGAAGCGACCGGGGTGTCAGCAGGAGCTTGGCTCGCCATATTGTAAAGGAGCTGCTGAGTAGTAAGGACCAAGATAAACCAAAAATGCGGAGGCGAGATTATAGATCCGTGGAGAGGAAGGGAACCCCTCGTTAAAGTGGGATGCGACTAGAAAACCTTCACCGCCAGGAACCGGCAGAATTCTTAGCGGAAGCACGACGAGCATCAACGACGACGAACTGGAGTCGGAGCTCTACAACTCTGCCAGCAGTATCTTTTCCTCAGTTTCACAATAATGGCAGGCATTTTTGAGCAGCCGCGGAATGCGGACACTCTCTGTGTGTTTCCCCCCTCAAAGCCCTCCATCCGTCGGATTCATTAGCTGACCATATTCGCACAGTCTTGGGTGGGCAGAAAATCACCGGCCCTGACGTTCGGGAGCAGAACGGTATGTTAGGGACTTTTCATCTCAACTAGCTTCGATTGAATATAGGTGCTAAACGCGTGTGTAGTGCTCGCGACCCAAGCTATCGCAAATGTCGTCAAGAGCTCCTTCGGCCCCTCCGGTCTCGACAAGATGATGGTGGATGATATAGGAGTATGCACCGTTCAACCCCGCGTGCTTCAACTGGCATTCTGACAGCACTTTAGGATGTCACTGTTACCAACGACGGTGCGACGATTCTTAGTCTTCTTGATATTGAGCATCCTGCGGGTAAGATTCTCGTAGATCTCGCTCAACAGCAGGATAAGGAGGTTAGTGTCACACTCCGTCTGTCTCGCCTGACAGCTCAATATTGATGTCCATCTAGGTCGGAGATGGAACCACATCTGTCGTTCTTATCGCTGCAGAACTCCTACGACGAGGTAACGAACTGATGAAGAACCGTATACACCCTACCACCATCATCAACGGCTACAGACTCGCGCTCAGAGAAGCTGTCAAGTATATGAATGAGAACATCACCACAAAGGTCGAGACGCTGGGGAAGGACAGCCTGGTCAACATTGCTAAGACCTCGATGTCTTCCAAGATTATTGGCTCGGATGCGGATTTCTTTGCGAATATGGTTGTTGATGCGATGCTCCTTGTGAAGACGACAAACCAGAGGAACGAGGTCAAGTACCCCGTCAAGGCAGTCAACCTTCTTAAGGCTCACGGAAAAAGTGGCACGGAGTCAATGCTTGTCAATGGCTATGCTCTTAACTGCACTGTGGCTTCTCAAGCCATGAAGACCCGTATTACTGATGCCAAGATTGCTTGTCTGGACATGAACCTGCAAAAGGAGAGAATGAAGCTTGGTGTACAGATTACTGTTGACGATCCCGATCAGCTAGAGAAGATTCGCGAGAGGGAAGCTGGCATTGTCATTGAGCGTGTTGAGATGATTCTAAAGTCTGGGGCAAATGTTATTTTCACTACCAAGGGTATCGATGACATGGTCTTGAAGCTGTTCGTTGAGAGGGGAGCCATGGCCGTTCGCCGCTGCAAGAAAGAGGATCTTCGACGCATTGCCAAGGCTTCCGGTGCGACATTGGTCAGCACGCTCTCTGATCTCAACGGAGATGAGAAATTTGAGGCCTCGTACCTCGGCCATGCGGAGGAAGTTGTGCAGGAGCGGATATCCGATGATGAGTGTATCCTTGTCAAGGGTACCAAGGTTCACACCTCAGCTTCTATCATCCTCCGTGGACCCAACGACTTCAGCTTGGACGAGATGGAGCGTTCGGTGCACGACTCTCTGTGTGCTGTCAAGCGAACCCTCGAGAGCGGTAGCATCGTTCCCGGAGGTGGTGCCGTCGAGACCGCCCTTCACATTTACCTTGAAGAATTTGCGGTCACAGTAGTAAGAATTGACCGTAATACTTAGCATGAAAATTATCACTAACGATTATTCTTTCCACAGGGATCCCGGGAGCAGCTCGCCATCGGTGAATTTGCCCAGTCACTTCTGATTGTTCCGAAGACCTTGGCTGTGAACGCTGCTAAGGACTCGTCCGAACTTGTTGCCCAGCTTCGTGTCCGCCATGCTCTATCCCAACGCGTGCAGGATGGTGACGCCAATGAGGAGGAGAAGGCCATCGCTAAGAAGAAGACATACCGAAACTACGGTCTCGACCTTACGAAGGGTCGGGTTCATGATACCCTTAAGGCTGGTGTGTTGGAGCCCAGTATGGGCAAGATCAAGCAGCTTAAGAGTGCTGTTGAGGCCTGCATTGCCATCATGCGTATTGATACCATGATCAAGCTGGACCCAGAAGTGAAGGAGGATGACGGACATGGCCACTAATTTGACCTTTTAAGGTTGTTTGCATGCTATCTACGTGTTTCCACATGGAGTTTCTAGACTAAGGGTGAAGAAGAAAAGTATAATAAGATGGTATGAGCACATATTCACACGGCAGGTCGAACTTGTCTACTACCGACTTTAATCAAAAGTAAACCACACTATTATGATGATGGATTCCAACAGTATCAAGTCACTGTATTAACCAGACATGCAACCCAATTCTTGTAAATCTTACAGTCGTATCTCCCCCCGAATAGGAAAAGTTTCATGAACAAGTAGTAGATAACCCCCCATTATACATCAAGCACCTCTCTATGCCATGTACTCTGTAAGCAACGCCATACAAAACCATCTAAAACAGGATAAAACGCCCGCTAACTGACAATGAAGTAAACCGTGACGCCATAGTGCTTGAAGAACAATACAAAGTTAAACAATCAATCCTTAACCCTCGCAAGAAAATCATTCATCTTCGTCATCATATGAGTCTTTCATAGCAGACCATCCACACCGCCATCGTCTACCTTCCGCCTCACCACCTATCCGAAGGTCTCTGGCATCGGGCCCCTCACGCCAGCATCTGGCGCTGTAATCATCGCTGACTGTGATGAGCTCTCCATCTACAGTCCACGACACAGCCGAGACTTCTTTCTTGTGACCCTCGATCAAGGGCGTTCCAGATTGGTAGATCGGTATGGTATCTTCCAATTTCCCAGACAAGCCGGCCCCAGAATTTGTACGACGTAAGCCAGAGCGAGCGAGGTGCATTGGGTTCCGAGGAAGATCAACTTCAGGAGCTGGTTTGGGAGCGGAATGGAGAAATCGTTCATCGGTGGGAAATAGAACAGCGCACTGGTCACTACTTCCAACAGCCAGCATTTCCGGCTTATCACCGGTGGCCTTTCGAACCGCGGTCCTGACATAGAACGACGCAACTTGCAAACGCGGATGACGGAAACCGTACAGGGGACCAAGACCCTCTTTGTCGGACCCACCCGAACGACGTGGGCGGTCATTGTTCAAAGAGAGCTCCGGTGCATGTCCGAGGATGAGATGAGATGTCGAATAAGCGTACACGGTACCATCGCGACATAATGTGTAGAGTCTCGAGCCATCACCGCCTAGTGTCATGGAAGTGAGCCCAAAGCGTCTATATTTGATGTGACTGTCAGGTTCTCGTGTAGTCGAGAGGGGAAGGACCGGTCTTCCCCGACGGTTGTTATGTGCTGTCCGTAGATCCCATAGTCTGACGCAGGCATTGGCTTCAGATGCTGTGACAAATAGGTTTTCGCGGCCAGGCGGAAGGAAGGCCAATGAAGTTACAGTGATGTCAGAACGCCCAATTTGAGGCTCTAGCTTCTCGGAAGTGGGGGTTTGAGGCATCCATGCGTGAGCACCGTGTATTGTGTTTAAAACCTGGGGATATGTCATCTTGGAGGCGACGGGGGCAGCTGCATACTCAGAGTCGGATTCGAGCGAGCATCGAACTTGGAGGGAAGGTTTCTCAAAGCCTTTGCAGCGAAGATCCCAAATGTTAACGTTACCGTCGCGACTACAAGTTGCGAGGACTTTGTTGTTGGCTGAAGGTTGAAACTGCACCCGTTTCACTGAAGAAACATGGTTCGACAAACAGTATATCGGCTTCTGTGTAGCCATATCGATGACCAGAGCTGTTTGGTCCCCAGAGGCTGTTGCGAGTAGCATGTCATCTGATGAAAACTCCAGGTCCATAATAGCGTTCATGTGAGGTCGAAACGAAAGGTAGGCCTTTGAAAAGCCATTCTTGTCATCTTTAGCGGAATCCAACAGTCGAATACCTCCTTCTTCATCGCCAACAGCAACGAGAGTGTTCGCTATGAAACAGTCAGTGCAAGAACGGGCGGCGCCCCGAGGGGGGGCATGTTGTCAAATCGGATTGACTCACTGTTACAAGTTGCAGTACAAAAGGGAAGGGCAAGGCGATCTCCGGTAGAACTAGCACAGGTATGGCTGTCAGAAGGCCGCGAGTAAAATGTTGATGTCAAATCCTGCCAATCTTAACCACAGTGAGAATGTGCTGTAAGAATTTGTGTGAATAAATTACCAACCAGCTCCGGAATTAGATCGAATAGTCACCCGGTTCGCCCGTGCACCGATGACACTCCGCATGAAAAACTGTCCAGATGTCTGCAACGCTTGCGACCGTCGAACAGGTGCCACTTGACGAGGCGGTTTAGCAATAACTTGTGGTTTTGGTTCGCTAGTTTGTATCTCGGTGTTCACTTCGAGGTCGCGAACTGTGACATTCACCTCTTCTTCATCTTGAATTGGGGTTCTCATGCGGACCTTTCTTAGGGGCGATGACTGAAGAGGCGAGCCAATCGAAGAAAACGAGAACTTTCGCTTCCTACTAGGAGTGCGCAGAAGTTCTGAAGGCTCCGGCCTATTTGCAACAGCCTTTAAGGTCCTTGTGAAAGCCGGTCCCAAGCGATTGACAGCCGGAGAACTCAGAGCCTTCAAGGCCTGCCGATTCGTCCTCACATCACTAGCATTACTCCCTCCATTGAGCATAGAACGGGGGGTAAAAAACCTCCTAAATGACCGTGGTGTGACAGGAGGGGGTTTCTTGGGCTTGCGTCGGACACCAGCATCTGATACTATTGACGGCGGGGAGGAAGGGAGCTCCTGCGATGGTAGAGGGAAAACAGGTTCGGATCGTGGTACTTCGGGGAGATCATGACTGCCAATCATTGTGCCATCAAGAGAAGCAGGCCAGACAGAGACATTCTACAGGAACGAGTGGAGAGAAAAGAGGGTGCTGGGGCTAAGTGGCAGAAGACAGAAGCATAGTGGAGCTCGCAGGAGGACTAATACTCGTCCAGCAATGCTCACGTCGCGGAAAAAGTCGTCGAGTCTCGTGTCGACGTGCCTTTTCGTGACGCGAGTCGCTTATTGCGGCAGGCGGTGAGTCATTCAATTAAGGTAGATCTAGCTACCGTATTAGGCAGGCGGTCCATATTGAGCGATCGGCTTTTTAGTCTAGAAATTTTATTTTTTTTTACTCCGCCAAATTTGTGTCCGGACTTAGAGCTTTGGAGCAGCTCAACAAGTCTTATCTTATAGATATGGCTCCAATTAAGCGCAAGGGCGCCTCTGCTGAGGAGGCTGTATCTGCCCGTCAACCTCAAAAACGTGTACGAGTTGGGGCAGAAGAGCGCAAGGATCAGAAGAAACACAAGACAGGCGCCTCTGGTGATGAGAAGTCAAAACCTGACGCAGGTTCGGGCCCCAAGGCCTCAGAGCTCACAGTCTTACGTGACGATGAGCCATCCTTCCCTCGTGGTGGAGGTAGTGTCTTAACGCCTCTTGAACGGAAGCAAATCCAAATTCAAGCCACAAAAGATGTTCTCTTTGAGCAGAAGGCGACTAAGGGTTCTTACAAGAATGATGAGCATGACGAAGATGCAGAGATGGAAGATGTGGACGACACTACAGCGACAGCTACGAAGAAGTCTCGTAAACGCAAGAACAAAAGCAAGAAAGGTGCAGATGAAGCGGAAGAAAAACAGGGTGTGCGAATTGAAGGCCTCAACTTCAAGGTAAGCTTACCAAGAATACGTTAAATATATTTTGGGGAAGGTTGCTGACGAGTGTAGCGTGTTGTACCCGGAACCATGGTGCTAGGTCAAGTCTCAAGCATCAGTGCACATGACATCGGTCTTTCCTTACCAAACAATCTTACCGGCTACGTTCCCTTAACAGCGGTATCGAAAAGATTAGAAGAGAAGATTGAGAATCTTCTAAACGAAGACGAAAATGATGAGGATGATGAGGACGACGACGAAGATTCCATTGAATTGAGCGATTATTTCTATCTGGGCCAATATCTACGCGCATACGTTGTATCTGTTGGAAACAATGCGGCAGATGCTAGCTCCAAGAGTAGAAAACGCATCGAGCTCACGGTTGACCCGAGGCAAGCCAATTTTGGACTTTTGAAATCCGACCTCGTCGACAACACTGCCGTTCAAGCGTCGGTTGTAAGCGTCGAAGACCATGGTTTGGTTATGGACTTGGGGATTGAGGGCGCCGATATCAAGGGCTTCATGTCCAAAAAAGAAATTGATCCCAAGACGGATTACTCGACTATCAAGGAAGGATCAGTCTTCCTCTGCATGGTCACTGGCCAGAACGCCAACGGTAGTGTCTTGAAGCTGTCCGCCAACCTGCAATCTTCCGGATCTATAAAGAAGTCTCATTATCTCAGCACAGCGCCTACGATCAACTCCTTCCTTCCAGGCACAGCAGCTGAGATTCTTTTGACTGAAGTCACTTCAAGCGGAGCCACTGGAAAGATAATGGGCATGCTAGATACGACTGTGGATTTGGTGCAATCCGGTGGTAACTCGAGCAAGGACGATCTGGCTAATAAATATAAGATTGGTGCCAAAGTCAAGGGCCGCCTTATCTCCACCTTCCCCGCCTCTGATCCATACAAGGTCGGCTTTTCATTGCTCGACAATGTCTGCAAATTTACTTCCGAAGCCCAAGGACCTGGAAGCTCTGAAGATGCGCCAGCCATTTCTGCTATCGTGCCTGAGGCGAAGGTGATCAAGGTTGATCCTGGCCTCGGAGTTTACGTACAAATTGGATCCACAAAACACGTGGGATTCGTTCATGTGTCGAAGCTAGCAGATGGGCAGGTTGAAAGCATTTCTGCCGAATACGGGCCATTCCGAACAGATTCCACCCATGAAGGAAGGGTTATTGGTTACAGTGCCCTCGATAATTTGTATCTCTTGTCATTTGAGAGATCGGTTATTGACCAGCCTTTCCTTCGTATCGAGGATGTTACCGTTGGCGCTGTCGTCAAAGGAAAAATTGAGAAGCTGCTTATCGGACCAAGCGGATTAGATGGCTTGATCGTCGCGTTGGCTGACGGTGTCACCGGTCTGGTCCCATCTATGCACTTTGCGGACACGGCCCTTCAGTTCCCCGAAAAGAAATTCAGGGAAGGAATGACCGTTTCGGCTAGGATCTTATCGGTCAATGCAGAGAAACGCCAGATTCGACTCACTCTAAAGAAGAGTCTGCTGAACAGTGAATCCGCCATTTGGAAAGATTACGATAACATCGTTGCCGGAGCGCAGTCCCCTGGAACTATCGTGAACCTTAAGCCACATGGTGCTGTGGTTCAGTTCTATGGTTCCGTGCGAGGTTTCCTTCCCGTGTCAGAGATGAGCGAGGCCTACATCAAGGATCCGTCTCAGCACTTTAGGCTAGGCCAGGTGGTGAATGTCCACGCACTCAGTGTGGATTCGTCTCTTGAAAAGCTCGCTGTGTCCTGCAAGGATCCTTCCACCTTTACCGATACTTACAAAAAAGCTTTTGAAAGCATACACCCTGGCTTGCTGGTCACTGGAACGGTCTTCGAGAAGTCAAGTGACGACCTACTTCTTAAATTGGATGATTATGGCCTCGTAGCTCGGTTGAACCTCGATCATATGGTCGATGGCTCCCCCTCTAAACAGAGCTCGACCCTATCGAAGATTCGTGTTGGCCAAAAGCTCAATGAATTGCTTGTCCTCGATATCCAGCGGACTCGCAGGCTCATTCGAGTGTCAGGCAGGGCAAGCCTCAAGAAGGCTGCTAAGCAGGGACTTATCCCAGCAAGCTTTGAGGATGTTCAGGAAGGAGCCGAAGTTACTGGCTTCGTTCGGAACATAACAATGACCGGAGTATTCGTTGAGTTCTTAGGTGGTGTCATCGGCCTAGTGCCAAAACGGCTTGTTGGTGACGAAAGCATGAATAAACCAGATTTTGGCTTGACCAAGTCACAAGTAGTTTCAGCAACGGTACATTCTATCGATCCTGATTTCCGCAGGTTCATCCTGAGCAGAAATCCTGCCGAGGCAACCCATGCTGGTGCTAAAAAGCAGGCCGCGAAGTCCGCTGTCAAGAGCGCTCCTTCTGATGACATTGTTACCAACGCTGTCGACGAGAGCATCAATTCAATGTCTGATTTCAGTTTTGGGAAGGTTATTAAGTGCAAGATTGTTTCTGTGAAGGCGACACAAATCAACGTTCAACTTGCCGACAATATCCAGGGCCGGATCGATGTCTCCGAAGTTTTCGATAATTGGGAGGACATCAAAGACCGAAAGCAGCCTTTGCGGTTCTTCCGTCCCAAGCAACTTATTTCGGCGAGAATTCTAGGTGTTCATGACGCTCGCAGCCACAAGTTCCTTCCGATAAGTCATCGTACTGGGAAATTCCCCGTTTTTGAGCTCTCCCTGAAGCCAAGCTTCCTGCAGGCCGCCGATCCTCTCCCCTTGAACCTGGAACAAGTTCAAGCTGGCTCGTCGTGGTTGGGTTTCATCAACAACATTGCTGACAATTGCCTCTGGGTTAATCTGTCCCCTAATGTTAGGGGAAGATTGCGCCTCATGGATGCATCTGATGACTTGTCTCTTTTAGCCGATGTCGAAAAGCATTTCCCTATAGGGTCTGCCTTGAGAGTCAATGTCTCTGCGGTGGACATTGAGAAAGGTCGCCTGGATCTCTCGGCTAAGAAGGGCTCTGAGACTCTTTCCTTGGATGATATCACCGTCGGCATGATCTTGCCGGGAAGAGTCACTAAGGTCACTGAAAGGCAGGTCATTATGCAATTAACTGATACAATAGTCGGTGCAGTTGATATGATCGACCTGACAGACGACTACTCCAAGGCAAACCCCACAATCTATCACAAGAATGAGGTGCTCCGCGCTTGTGTCACCTCTATTGATAAGGTCAACAAGAAGATCTCCCTGTCTCTCCGCCCTTCTAAGGTCCTTAGTTCATCGCTCCCCGTTCAGGATCCTGAAATCACATCAATGGAGCAGGTCAAAGTCAATGATATTGTGCGAGGCTTCGTACGGAAGGTGGCTGATAATGGGCTCTTTGTGACACTGGGCCATGGTGTAACTGCTTATGTCCGTGTTTCTGACCTCTCGGACTCTTACCTTAAGGAGTGGAAGGATTCTTTCCAGGTTGATCAATTAGTCAAGGGTCGAGTCACGGTCGTAGACCCAGAACAGGGCAGGTTGCAAATCAGCCTGAAAGAGTCTGTTCTAGACCCCAACTATAAGGCACCGGTAAAACTCCATGACCTCAAGCCTGGCCAAATCGTCACCGGCAAGATCCGTAAAGTCGAGGAGTTCGGTGCATTTATCGTCATTGATGGTTCTGCAAATATCAGTGGCCTTTGCCACCGCAGCGAGATGGCTGAGAACAAGGTTGATGATGCCAGAACTGTGTACGACGAGGGTGATGCTGTTAAGGCCAAGATCCTCAAGATTGACCGCAAGCAAGGAAAGATATCTTTCGGCCTGAAGGCTTCTTATTTCAAGGATCAAGACGAGGACGATGTTGAAAGCAACGACGATGATGATGAGGATGATGATTCCGAAGGCATTAGTCTAGAAGGCTTTGGTGGTGTTGATGTAGATGAAGATGGCAGCGACGACGACAGCGACGTCTCCATGGGTGGAGTCGACGTTGAAGAGGACAGTGAGAGTGATTCCGAGCAAAGTGACGATGAACCCATGACCAAAGCTCCAGCAACCAAACAGGGAGGTCTCGGGGCAAGCGGCTTCGATTGGAGTGGCAATGTAATGGACGACGATGAGAAGGCCGCTTCGTCTGATTCTGATGACGAAGATGAGTCAGAGCGGAAGAAGAAGAAGAAACACCGCAAGCCTGAGATACAAGTCGATCGAACTGGTGAATTAGACGCCAATGGGCCACAGTCAGTGGCTGATTACGAGCGACTCCTACTTGGTGAGCCCGATTCATCACTCCTTTGGCTGAGATACATGGCCTTCCAACTAGAGCTTGGTGAAGTCGAGAAAGCAAGGGAAATCGCAGAGCGTGCTCTTCGCACCATTACCATTGGCCAAGATGCTGAGAAGCTGAACATTTGGGTGGCAATGCTCAACTTGGAGAATACTTATGGCAACGATGACACTGTTGAGGAGGTTTTCAAGCGGGCTTGTCAATACAACGACACTCAGGAAGTCTACGAGCGTCTGATCAGCATTTACATCCAATCTGGAAAGAATGAGGTAAGCTCGGTGTTCTCTGATAATGTCCACTTTTGTTCCGATGGCTAACTATAATTTCGTACAGAAAGCGGATGAGCTCTTCCAGACTGCTCTTAAGAAGAAGATCTCCCAGTCGCCCAAGTTTTTCCTGAACTACGCCAGCTTCCTGTTTGACAATATGGCTGCTCCAGAACGTGGACGTGCCCTTCTGCCTCGTGCTCTGCAGTCGCTTCCTTCTCACACTCACGTCGAAACTACATCCAAGTTCGGACAGCTTGAGTTCCGCTCTGAACACGGAGATGTTGAGCGCGGCCGCACGGTGTTCGAGGGTCTCCTCTCTTCGTTCCCTAAACGGATCGATTTGTGGAACATCCTCTTGGATTTGGAGATCAAGAATGGCGATGCCGAGCAGGTCCGTCGTTTATTCGAACGTGTCCTTGGAATCCGGGACTCCAAGAAGGGCGTCGCGTCTGTAGAAGCGAGCAAGAAACTCCGGCCCAAGCAGGCGCGGTTCTTTTTCAAGAAATGGCTTGCTTTTGAGGAGAAGCTTGCATCAGCTGATGGTGGTAATGAGAAGATGGTGGAAGACATCAAAGCCAAGGCAGCAGAGTATGTCAAATCTCTGCAGCAAGAGTAGACTCTGCGTCCTGTGTGAACATATCGTATGATAGCATTGTGTTTGGGTCATAGATACTGTATATAAAAAGCTTTCCAACTGTGATATCTTATTCTCTACAATTTACAAGTATGATACCATGCAAGCGTGCGATGAGAGTGCTTCGTCAAAGTAGATTAGAGGAACCACATGGACACCTCGGCGATCAGGAGATAAAATTATGGATAAAGAAAAACTTGACGACTATACGCCTTCCGCCAAAAATGAAAGAAAGAACTAAGCTGTTGTCATAAACCCAGCCAGGGATTTATCGCCTCTTTTCAGCCATCAACCTCCGGTACTCCTCCACGATAGTTCTCCTCTCGTTAGCCAACTCCTCTCTTTTTCTCAAGCTACCGACAGCAGTCGGCACGTTAGCAACATCGACTCTAGCACCGCCTCGGACCTTGAAAATCTCCCTTGGCTTCGTCAATTGCGGCGGTGCCTCGGCAATTTCGAAAGGATTCGCCGGCTTGTTCAAACGGTCCTTGCTCTTCAACTTCGCCCAAGGATCTGATCTATCGGCACCCTGTCCACCCTTCTTTCTTGCACCAGCTCCCTTCTTTTTCGCCTTGCCCTGGCCGGCCTCCACTTCCCACTCCTTCCATAGTTCTAATTGGTCTTCTAGTTCTGCCTCTCGCTCTTCACGCTCAGCAGCCTCACGTTCTTGGATCTCCGCCTCCTCCTTCCGCCACTGCGATTGTAGTCGGAGCAAATGTTTCTCATGTTTCGTTACTTTATGCTCACGAATATCAGCGATATCAGACTTTGTGGGTTTCCCAGATCTCTTCATGCCAGCAATGGGCATTTCGCGGTCTACTCGCGCCGCGAAATCTGACAACTTCTCTCCCGGAAGAATCTTCGGCTTCACTTGGGGTTCGGCATCGGTACTCTGCTCCACTGCCACCGCTGGGGCAGCCTTCTTGCGCGTGGTTTGTGTCGCATTCTCAGTGTTTTCCGCTCCTCGTTTCCGCTTCTTATTCTCGCCAGCACTTGGTTTCGATGGCGCCTGCTTTCCCTGGGTCTGAAACTGCATCAACCGGCGAAAAGCTTTGGGGGTATCATCGTCTGCAGCAGCTTTCCGGCGGGCCTGGAGTTTATCTTGGGGTTTGTTGTCCTTGACATTCTTTTTTGCTTTCTTGTTCTTGGAATTGGGATCGCGGACCGGGAGAGCCTTTGCGATCATAGTAGGTGGGAGATCGTAGATACTAGTAGGGTTGTATTAGTGGCGGCACAGCATAGTTCAAAGCACGAGGAATTAGACTTACTCCGCGTCATTTTGCTTCCGCTTGTGCTTGTGAGGCATTTTGAATGTGGTGGTTCTGCAGCTGTTCGTGATGAGAATCTGCGGAGGTGGACTTGAATGGGAACTTTAATTTTTTTTTTCTTTTTCGGGCGGCATATCTAATCGCGGCTGATAAGATATTGCCCACCTTCTGTACTGTACTAACCGTGCCAGTTCGAAGGATCATCGAGACGTTTTTCTTTATTCCTTTACTTTTATTTCCTATGAATAGTCTTGAAAATATCGAGGCTAGGGGCCTTATTTGACGAGTTGATGGCCTGGTCTACTCGTTCATAAATTGCTGAACTATGATTCAGACCTATTGTATATATTCTCCATAGTTTGACCTTTTCATAGCTAAAATATATACTTCTGTCTAGTCAGAATTTCGCACGTCGACCATACCTATAAATCAAACAAAGAAGAGCAAAAAAGGAAAAGGAAAAGGAAAATGAAAGAAGAAAAAGATATACAGTGAGGACCTCTGCCATACTGTGAAACACCCTCCTATTCATCTATTCAGTTAGAAATGCGTGATACCACACCGTCAGGACTCATCCAATAGCCTCATCCGGTTCAGGACCAGGAGTATAAGACATAAAATGAACAAATCAGTAAGCATAAGTATTGGAACGTAGGTTACTGTATATTTCTTCCTATGCCAATGAGTTACTAGACCCCCGAAACAGGACGCCGGGTGTCATCGGTGGATTCGTCCTACCAGAGAGCGTAGAGGTAGAACGCACTCAATACCGTTGAAAGGTGTGATCGCCGCATTCCGAAGCCATCGTTCCGCGGAAAACAGTGGCGACCGGTAGTGGGGTGATTGTAGGTGGTGGTGGTGGTGGTGGTGGTGGTGGTGGCGATACTGGGGTGCATAGTACGTACTTTTCCTAGGCAACTCTTGTGAGGGTACTACAATCATGCGCTGAAAACGAGGTTCTTCCTTGTTGGCCAGTTCATTTCCCGCCAGGTTCCTTGAGCGTAACCTATGCGGCTTGAAGGTGGATGTACTAGTATTGTTACGAGGGTTGCTATCGTCCACTAGTACGAAGTAGTTCGTATACATATAAGCTCCGCCCCTAGGAAGCTCTTCAAGATTCATGGTTGCTCGCTTAGAACAAGCGGAAGCTTAAGTATAAAGGAGGAGGGGAAGGGGAAAAAAAGTCAAAGATATGCAATTGTTGATTTCTGCCGATCGATCGCATCACGCGTTGTTATGATAGGTCACCTGTGTACTGTATACATGGCTTTACGCGTAACCCATGGTATGGGAGTAGTTCTGAAAACAGAATGAATGTCTGGGATCATGGATGTCGAGTGATACTGCGCAATACCGAACGACGTCATGCATTCGGTTGTAAATATGTTCCGAGCAGAAACTGATCGGTGGTGGCTGCTGACCGGTGCTAGAAATGCATCTGAAGAAGTGAGCCAATTATTTACTCCGCGTGATTAAATTTAGATACACCCATACGGACTGTACATTTGTACTGCGTAAGCTTCCCGGTTAACCACTAGTATCACTACGTACTGATGTGCTTAGTAGTAGTTTTGGTCCCGAGTATCCCAGTACCTACAGTACAGTCCAGGCTGCCATTCTATTCTCGAATATTATGAACTAGCGAGTGTTCTATTAAGGAGGCTGTGCTCAACCATGGGTTCAGGTTAAGTGCCAAAGGTTCTGTATCAAATCTACCATACGGACTGCAGGACTTCTCAGGTCCCTTTCAGTGTCTGGGCACTCCACCTCCCAATCAACAGCTGTAGATATCAGCGAATGAGAGCCTCTTATGCTACCAACGTTGACTCTTATCCCGGGGTGACAGTAGAAAGATCTGCCAATGTTTCTGTCCTGACCCACGAACGATATCCAACATCGCACATGTCTTAATTGGGTCGTGGAGAATAAAGAAGGCTAGAACTTTATCGTTTCAAAAAGATTTCACACAAAGCGTTCACCGTGAACTACGCTCGAGGGTACTCGTCATAAATCAAGCACCTCTTCCTAGCATGGAAGGCTTCCTGAAGGAGGAGAGTACCTAGACTTGGCAATCTTTACAGCCATCGGTAAGGCCCTATGGCCAAGAATGTTGTCCCCTTTCCACTCCCCACTTATTACCAGCACCCGCATTTCTACGCCTCAGGCACATAACGACCGTTATCGCGATAGTGAAGATGCAGAGCCTCAGGCGGGTTTAGAAGAATTCAAATTGTCTGTGAGAGAGCCTGTCAGCGGTGACGCGAATGAGCAGGGCTTCTTGACTGGACCTACCCGGCTGGAGACTTTACCTGCTTGGAGACGTGGACTGGCCACGAACTCTCCCTTCACTACACCTGGGAGCAACGAGTCTGATAATGTACTACCATTGCTCGCCAACTCGAGTCGTACCCCGAACTACTCTCGGAAACGGTGCAGGAAGCCTAAGCTGACCCGCTGCGTGTTATTCCCTCTCCTGGGATTCTTCGTCATGCTGTAAGTTTCCCAAGTCGCGAGGCGTCGACTACTGAGGTTACTTATCACACCCATAGAGGAATCATCCAGTTCATTATTATTGCCTGTGGCATTGTCATAACCTTCTTCTCGGATGACGTCGACCGCTTCTCAGTTCTCCGTTGGCAACACGAGGAAAGATTGGGCGCGAACGTCTCTCATTGGCCCACAGATTTTACTAGAGATATTATCCCAGTTGGATGCCATTCACACAATGACTATTGGCGGCCAGTGCCCCTGTTCTCTGCTATACAGGCGGGCTGCATTGGTGTGGAAGCCGACGTATGGCTTTTCGACGACGAATTATACGTGGGCCATACCACTTCGTCGCTGACACAGCAGCGCACACTGAGGAACTTATACCTGAATCCCTTGATAAGGATACTAGAGAAACAAAACCCAACTACCAAGCTCCACCCTACTGTAGATCAGTCGTTGCAGGGAGTTTTCGACACTGACCCATCCCAAAGCCTTATCCTCCTCATTGATTTCAAAACTGACGGAGACGCGACATGGACTACGGTCGTCGAGCAGTTGTCACCCCTCCGTACACGTGGCTATCTTACCCACTTTAACGGTACTGATGTGGTCAAAGGCCCCATCACGGTTGTGGGAACGGGCAATACTCCCTTCAACATGGTAGCCGCGAACACCACGTATCGAGACATCTTCTTCGATGCTCCTCTGGAGAGATTGACCGAGGACTATGACATGGATAAAGCTGGGAGTCAAGACGTGGAAGATTACATCCCAGAGGATGAAGGGGTGATCACGGACCGGTCCAACCAGAATGTCGGTCAGGGCCTCTCGGGCTTATCCGGTGACGAGCTTGGCCCCGGCACGTTCAACTGGACCAACAGTTACTATGCATCTGTTTCTTTTAGGCAGTCGATCGGGTTTCCCTGGTTGTTCCACCTCAGTGATCGACAAATGGACAAGCTAAAAGCGCAGATCCGGGGTGCCCACCAGCGCGGACTCAAAGTTCGGTACTGGGAGTTGCCTAGCTGGCCTCGGAGCTTGAGGAATCATATCTGGACCGTTCTGGTTCGCGAAGGGGTTGATATCCTCAACGTTGACGATCTACAGAGTGCCACTAAGCAGGACTGGAGACCCAGGTTCTCTGATTGGTGGCACTAACCTGTGCCCTGCCTGCACTCTGCATATTTATAAATTAGGTGTGGCTGTACAGTCAAGCAAGCCAACATGCGGCGTGCACCATGCTAGGCAGTAATTTTACGACCTTTTCGACGGTGTTGAGGTTCCTTTTGAGTACATACCCTACGAGTTGTTTTATCGTTTCCTTAGAATTTCGTGAGCTCGGGCTACTTTTACCACTTCCTACTTTAGACCAATGCAAAATGATATGATGCGAGACGATTCATGGTTTGGTATTCGGTGCATCAAATGTGATATGTAGAAAGATAAGATCGTACAGGATCCAGTTTTGGGTATCATCTGATAGACTTCCACAGTCCTCTTGTTTTTAGTTTGTGGCGGTCAGCCTGCATGCATGCATGCAAAGGGTTGGGACTATTGCCCATAATCCGAAATAGAAAGTAAACTAAAAAAAAATGCACAACCGAATCACAAACAGCACAAAGCTTCTTCCCCAAATTCGTTGAGAACGGTTCCCTCCTCACGAAGAATATTGCCCAGCCAATCCTTGGCTGTTTCGAAATTATCGGCCCCGAACTTCACCAGGACAAAACCTGCTCGTACACGAGCAGCGGTGAAGGTGACCTTCGAGTCGTAATTTGGAGGTGCTTCTATAGCTGCAGGAGCGGACGATGACCAATTCCGAGCTCCGATCCGTGGCTGTGACGTAAACCGGTCCATGATGAAATTTGCAAGGCGCTCAAACACAGGCCCGTAGAGAATTAACGTGCCCACGATACCGTGAGGTCGTGTCCGCTCCCGGATAACACCGGTGCGGTTCAGCGTCTCATGCTCGTCTTCTAACGATCCTTCGTCGAGCTCTTCGTCAAGGATGAGCGAATCACGGAGCAGAAGCTTCTTCTTGCCTAGTTCATCGACGCTGTAGACTTCGTTCTTGCCTTTCCAAAGGTGGAAGTCCCAGTTCTCGCCTCGGGATTTGCGTCCCTCGGTCACCCAGTCTAGCATGCAGAGGCTGCTCCGTTGGGAGTCCTTTGTTGTGCTGTCGACTGTGAATGTTTGGACTTGTTCGTACCGGCTGTCCTTGTATGGTACGGCTGGGTCAGGGAGGTAGCACATTGCGGCTCCCTTTTCGATCCGTACGTCTAGTGTTTGCCGGCTCTTGTCTGATAATACTCGCCCCGGGGCGCGGCGGCCCTTGACGCTTCTGCTGGGCTCTGTTTTGTAGATCTTTGTGGTTCCTTGTGGTGTTGTTACGACCATTCTTGTGAATTGTTCGAGTTTGATGGAGACCTCGATGTGGTCACCTGGTAGGAGGCCGCCGCCATAGGTGAGGAGGTAGAGGTGGACTGGACGGGAGGCGGGACATGATAGAGCGGAGGATTGAGGTACGTAGCCGGGTGTTCTTGTGAGGAGTTTGAGGGGGTATTTGTAGGTGAGAGTTGTCAAGGTAGGATTCGAAGGAGGTAGCAGTGAGAGGACAACATTGCCTTGTCCATGTTTGGCAATGGAAGACTCAAACGGTGATTTTATAGGCATGATTCTGGATGTGATCTGCATAGAGAACGGTGTCTGAGAAAAGAGAGAAACAGGACTAAGATGGGAATGAAAGAGGAAAGTGGAAAGAATGAAAATCGAAGGTGTGGATATTCACGGTATGATATACTCTGCCATTCTTGGGATCAATTGAAATATCTGTAAAATGGCGTCATGGAGAAAGGGATTTTTTTTTGGGATAAATCTGATTTTCCGGGGCAGCCAAACAACACCGAGATGCCCGGCCAGGTGATCCTGCAGACCCCCTTGAATGATTAGCTGGAAGCGGGGTGTAATGCCCTTGTGTATCAACCATTGAATTTGCAGTCTTGGCTCTGCCAATGCTGAGTTGAAGATGAGCATTCATGCCACGACGATGGAGACCGAGGAGGTTTCTATTACGGCATGGATACTGAGATTCTCCGCAGATTCTGAGGGCTTAGGGTTCGCCCCCGGGCGAGGCTTTCTTGGCGATGCCAATCATTACGCACTAGGAAGATCATACCGTTTCATTACCGTTTTGATCAATGTTTTCACTGTTTGATGACTGAGGCCACCATCACGCAACAGACAGGGGACAAAAGCTGGCGCCTGAGGCATCAGCTCACTTTCGGAGCCCGTCATCGCCAGGCACCAAAGCGCGTCTGTTTCGTCCGCCAGAACAGCTCACCGTGTTCCCACTCCCCTCACTTCGACTTTCTGGAGTCCCACTCTCGACGCAGCGGAACGGTATCCTCAATGCACCTTTTTTCCCATTGAGGCTCAACACGCTTTCGCTACCACTTGTTTTTTTGTTGCCTGTCCAATCGCGTACACTTGCAACACGCGCGCGCAAAGCCGCAGGTGCCGTGCGAGGAAAACTAACAATAATCGCGTTCAGCATCCCCCGAATTCCATCATCATCTGAACCCCACGTCCAAGTACGCCTCACTTCTGTCTGATAGACTATGTGTCAGTGGGAATTCAGTCGCAATGTGAACTAATGCATCTACGATGGCTATCTAGTGTTCTAAATACTTCCGACGACAATGGAGACTGAACCGCCGCTTTCAAGCCCTCAGCCCGGGCCCACTCAAGAAGCTTCATCACCGTCAACAAACAGGAGAAAGTCTGGTCGGGTGACGCGGAAGCCTGAATTGTACGCCGAGCGTTATGCCGCCGATGATAGTGCGATCGCAGGGGGCGCCAAGCGCAAGCGTGCCGGCGGCGATGACGAGGAAGATGTAGAGGAGGCTGCAGACGCGTCCGAGCCCGATGTTGACGAGTCCGCCGATGAAGAACCCGATGAAGAAGAACTCCGAGAGAAGAGACGCGCTGCACGTAAAGCGTCATCGAAGAAAGCGACGTCCGAGCCGAAGGCTAAAGCAAAGCCTCGCAGTGCGAAGAAACCGAAAGTAGCTGGTAATGGAATTGGGAGCCAGCTGGCCTTCCGACCTGCTACAAATGGAAAGAAAACCGTTTCCTCCCGCCCCAGGAAACCGATGGTGCGACCCAGCTTGGCTGCTGGTGAACGGGGCCTCTATGGTAAATTTACCGTTGTCTCCTGATCATTGTGGCGATGTGGCTAACGGGGATTATTACTGTGTAGCGGAGGTCTTTGGTAAAGGGCGCAATGCCGACACTACTGCTGCCGAATGGCTTTCGAGATACCAGAGAGAGCAGTCTCAGGCACTGCGTGATATGGTTAACTTTGTGCTTAGGTGCACGGGAACAGATCTCGAAGTAACCCAGGACCATATCAATGATGTCGACCATGCGCCGGACCGTGTAGAGGACTTGCAAAACGAATATCAACAAGAAGGAGTTGGCGAGTGGCCCCTGATCTCTAGATCGAAGAAGTTCAGGGCTTTCCAGCCGGTCTTGGAAGAATTCTTCAAGTCCTTAATCCAGACCTTTCATCACTCATCGGTTCTATACGACGATCAAAACCTCTTCGAGAATCTCGAAATTTGGCTATCTGCCATGTCAACGTCGCAATCTCGGCCTTTCAGACATACCTCAACTGTTATTTTACTGGCCGTCATGTGTGCTCTTTGCGGCGTCGCCCGGGAATTGATGACATCAGTTTCTACTTCTCGCAAACAACTCGAAACCGAGAAGAAGAAGAAGTCGGTGAACCAAGGAAGAGCATCCGCTATTGAGAAGGCTATTGAAGATGGCGAAAAGAAGCTGGAGATCATCGATGACTACCTTAAAGACGGCGTCAATGTCGTCTTCGTTCACCGATATCGGGATGTCGACCCTAACATTCGGGCAGAAAGTATGGCGGCACTGGGACAATGGATACGTAGCTACAGAGAGTATTTCTTTGAGGGACAGTTCCTTCGGTACTTGGGCTGGATGTTGTCTGACACCGTCGCCCAGACACGCCTTGTCGTCGTAAACCAACTTCGCAGCTTGTATGAGAATAAAGATAACATTGCAGGCATGCGGTCATTTACCGCGCGCTTCCGTCAACGAATGGTGGAAATGGCTGCCCGTGATGCAGACATTGCGGTACGGGCCTCTTCGATTGAATTAGTGGATTTGATTCGGGAGGCTGGATTAATTGAACCCAGCGACATTGACACAGTGGGAAGACTTGTCTTCGACTCGGAACCACGGATTCGAAAAGCAGCTGGCCGTTTCTTTGTTGCCAACGTTCAAGATGTGTTCGATTCCACGATCGAAGAAGTTCGAGACGAGATCAATGAGATGTTCGGTGAAGAGGATGAAGATGACTACGAATCGCCTAAAGGTTCGTGGATCAAGTTCAAATGTCTTGTCGACACTCTTCAATCTTACGACGAGCTTGAAAATGAATATAAACCCGACCAGCCCTCTTCTGCCTCGAAGGATGCGCTCTCCGGCACTCCTCTCAATACGCGATTTGTTCTTGTTACTGAGGCCATTTATCCTTACCTCAAAGAGTTATCTCAATGGCAATCTTTGGCTGGATATCTGCTTTACGATCATTCCCAGATTGCGGACAGTTCGTCGGAGGATGACACTTCAGGTTCCATCAAAAAGCTTTACAAGATGCAGGAAGGGCAGGAGGTCATCCTCTTAGAAGTACTATGCAGTGCTGTTAAGTTGCGTGTTCTTGAAGTCGCAAAGTCTGATATTGATAAAAGAGGCCGGAAGGTCAAGACATTGACTGATAAGATTCCTGAACTTCAAGAAGAGATTGCGCATAACCTTGCGCAGATCATCCCTCAACTCTTGAACAAATTCGGCTCTGTGCCAGAGGCTGCTTCTGCCGTTTTACGCCTTGAACATCTCGTTGATCTCGATAAGATACAAGACTTGCAGAAAGATGCTACCGCCTATACATCATTACTGAACGATATCAACAAGCAATTCTTAACGCACTCCGATCAGGATGTACTCACGGAGGCTAGTGTCGCTTTTCTCCATGCAAAGAGCTCAGACGATATGCGCGAAGCGTTGGATAATAAGGTCTCGGAATTGTGGGAGGGCATGATCGATACACTCAGCACATTAGCCCGGAAGAAGGAAGTTCTGGAGGGCAGATCAATACCTGACTCTACTCTCAATCAACTTACGAATACCATGGCGAGAATTTCCAACCTTGCCAGTGTAACCGACTGCACGCAGATTTTGGAAGCAACACCTTCATCTTCACGGTCAAAGGGCAAGAGCAAAGATACTGCCGAGACACCTTTCAATGTCCTTCTGCATCTGGTGGAACGTGGTCTGCGCGAGACTGAAGACGATGAAGAATCCGCCAAGGCCGAGACAGAACTTGTGAGCAGCAGCATACGGACGCTGTTGTTCTACTTCATGTGGAAAGTCCAGTCTTTGACAACTGCTCTAAGCACTGGAAAGGCTTCTTTTGATACCGAGTACTTCGAAGTCTTAACAAAGAGCCGGGAATTATTCGTTTCGACACTTGTCGCCATCATGAAGGCACGTTCTGGCTTGGATGATATACGCTTCTCGGCAACAGCAACACTCTTGGACCTACAGACCCTGTTCGGCACCCTCCGATATGCGGGACAAAAAGCCAGTAATGATGAAGACGTCATTCTCCAGACGCAGGGCCTGGTTCACGAGATCGCAGGCGAAGCTTCCAAACTCATCGCTAAAATCCACAGTGTCGCAGAGCGTACATATGCGAAGAGGCTACGTCTCTCCTACGAGCCCGCGGACGACGACGAGCCTATATCCGACTCAGAGGAGGAAAAGGACCTCGATGACGAAAACGACTCTGGTTCCGAAGCAGAAATGATAGCCACCGAGCGCCTGCGATCCAGAATCGTGGCCGAGCAGCGCCTGTGCGAACTCACAGGCAAGATTGTCCTAGCGATTGTAGGCCGCGTCATTGACGCCTCCGGCGAAGAGCGCGGGCAGCTCAAGCAAAGACTGGTCAAGCACAAACACGACCTAGGCCAGAACTACCGCGCAGTAGTTGCATTCCTCGAAGAGCGTAAACCCAAGAACCCCCGACCCAAGGGCAAACAACTACCTACTTCCACGGAGCCAAACCGAAATCAAAGCAGTTCAAGCAAGCGACAAGACAACGCCAAATCCGCCGAAAGAGTAGACGATGACGACGACGAGGACGAAGAGGAAGAGGAGGTGCATCTCGATATAGAAGAAGACGAGGACGAGGATCTACGAGCGCGAGGCCTGGTAGAAGACGAGAACATCGAACACGATAACGATGAAGAGGAAGATGAAAACCATGCTGCTGCTGATCCAGACGACGATGAAGTTATGGGTGATTGATTTGCCAATGGAGTAATATTATTCTGTCTATCTATGATTTCGGTAAAAGGGATGAGCTCGAGTTGCTTTTTATTTCATTCAACTTTTTTTTTTTTAACTTATTTTCGTACGAGGGCTTTTTCCTCTTTAAAGGTGTTGGTCCGTGGATCTTTATGTCACTCTACTATTCTAGTCATGACTGTCAGCTCTCCAGGTTTTATATGGCCGAAATTTTTTCTTCTAATTTCCTTCCCCTTGAGTATCTCCTTTCACCGTTGTTTATCCTTTCTTCTCTTTTCTTCATATTGCTGTCTTTTCTTTCTATCATGCGGAGACTGTGCTTGCCGGCGTCAACTGCGACGTAACTTATGCTTTGCTTTTGTATATACTTCAGGACCTTTGTTCTCCGTGTCTTAGCTTCGACGATTATTTGAAAGTGGGACATCGATTGTATGTCTGGCAGTGCCGCTACTGTGTTATGGGAGAAGATAGTAGCTACACTGTTTAGATGTTGTAGATGGCAAGTAAGAAGAGAAAGGGATGCTTCTTTTCTTGGCTGGCTATCGAACTATCCGTCGCCACGGGACCTAATCGACCTTTGAAGTATATTTGTCTATCGATATATAAGCCCGTGGATCTCCAGTATTCAAAAAAAACGCCCGAATCTGCGGTTTATGATAACCACCGTCTGGATAACAATTTGACCAATTTACTGCCGCAGGAAGCGACGGACAGCACTTAGGCCAAGGAGACCACATCCCAGGAAAACCGTCGAAGAACACACAGGAAATAGAAAGAGAGAAAAAAAAAAAAACCGAATGAACAAACGATTACGCCGGTGTATGGGATGCTACGATAAATAGGGAAGTGTAAAAGGGGTACATGATGGTGCATCTGGTTTATCGTGAACGGTCAAAGGGGAAGTAAATCATAGCAGGGATGGGAGGAAAGAAAACGTCGACTCGTGCTTGAACGTCGAAAGGGGGGAGACGAAATGGATACAGGAATGGACTTAAAGTGTTATTTTGAAGGCAGAAAACGCAACCCAAATCTCGCCTTGAACGCTACAAGACTTGATCGCCCTGCGACGTTAAGGTGGTGCTTTTGTTCGTTATACGGCGGCCGCCGCCACGAAGGATCTAGCAGGAAGTAGAATCGAATCAGATAGCCCGAGTCTCAATTGTGTCATGATTAATTTCAAATAAAATCCCGCTTTTACATGTCCATGGAGTCGCCACCGTTGGCGAAGTTGAAACCACCTGGCTGTTGTTGGGCAGTGCCAAGGGTGAATCCTGTTTGGGTTTGTTGAGGAGCAAGCTCATCGATATCACCGCCGGCCTCTTCTTCATCAGAGAAGTACTTCTCGATGATGTTGTAGGCCTTCATGTAGATCTCCTCGTTGGCGTTGTTCTGGCAGTCATGGATCTTCTCCATACCACCGGCCTCTTCAATGAATAGAGCATAGCGGTTGACGCGGGCCTCGCCAGTCTGTGCAGCCTCCTTGTCCATCTCACCAACCTTGAGGATGTTCTCAAGGCCATCCAAAGCAACCTGGATGATCTTGTTGTCGGGGCAAGCAAGCAGGTCGCAGAGCGGCTTGATGCATCCCTGAGAAACGAGGTAGCGAATCTGCTCAGGCTTCTGCAGACCACCAGAGGTGGCGTTGGAGATCGCCCAGCAAGCTTCCTTGCGGGTCTTGAAGTCGCCGTTGGCGAGCAAGTTGATCAGCGGGGGAATGATGCCAGCATCGACGACAGCCTGGATCTGGCTAGAGTTGCCAGCAGTGACGTTGGAAATAGTCCAGCAAGCCTCCTTACGGATACCATCCTTGGTAGAGCTGAGGAGAGAGAGGAGGGCGGGGAGAGCACCGCAGTTGATGATAACCTGGGTCTGTACGTCATCACCGGTCACAATGTTTCCAACAGACCGAAGAGCAGGAGTCTGAACGGAGGTCGAGGCGTGCATAAGAAGCTCAACAAGGCGACGAGGGATGCCTGCCTCGATAACAGCCTGGATTTTATCGTTCGCACCATCGGAGAGGTAGGAAATAGCCCAGCAAGCATCAATGAGGACTTCATCATCAAGCATGTAAATAAGCTTGGCGAGGACAGGAAGAGCAGGAGCGATCTAAAATGGTATTAGCCAAGTTCGCTTCTTCGTAGTGTCTGTAAGGCAACATACCGTGTTCCAATCGGGCTGGGGGGTCTTGCCACGGCAGAAGTTACTCAAAGTCCATGTAGCGTTGCGCAACATGCTCAACTTCCGGCCATCGTTGATCAAGTTCAAGAGAGGACGGAGGGCGCCAGCGTTGAGGACGAAGTCACGGCATTGAGGGCTATCACCAGCGATGTTACCCAGAGCCCAAACAGCCTGCTCCCGAACATCAGGTTCCGGGCTGCTCAACAGCTCGACGAAAATGGGCACAGCACCGGCTTCGATAACCACCTGGGTTTGCTGAGCAGATCCAGATGCAATGTTGGTCAAGGCCCAGGCGGCCTCGAATTGAACTAGAGTATGAGGAGAACGAAGGAACTCCACGAAACGGCTCACGACACCAGTCTCAATAACACGCTCGATGGGAGGGTTGCGCTCCTTGGAAAGCAGTTTCCTGAACTTAGTTGTGGCTTGAATCTGCGACTCGATCTGATCTGAGAAGACACCCTTAACCATCTCCGGTAGTTCCACATTGAGCTTAAAAATGTTTCATTAGCCATTTGATTTCTAGAAGCACGAAGACCAACAGGATTGATGAGTGAAAGGTGGTCGTGTGCTCCATCCTGAAGCTCAAGACCAGTCATAGGGCGGTGAAAACCTCGTCGCTAAGGCGCATAAGGGAAATAAAAAACAAAAAAACAAAAAAACAAGACAAGCGCTTGGGCGAATACAAATTGATATGTATTTAGAGTAATGCGAATAGAAACGAATAATAGAACCTCAGATAGAGCATACCTCGCTTTCTATGGCAGTGGCTTCATCATCACTCTCGGCGGCAGCGGCCATGCCTTCTCCCACACCAATCCCACCATCGCGGGTCTGGATACCTCTCCTCTTGGCCAAATTCTCTTCTCTTTTCTGCTTGCGAATTTCAACTTGCTGCTCCTCACGACGACGACGAAGCTCGTCAGGCCGGAACTGATTCCTAGCCTTGAACTGGGTGCGACGATGCTCTGGGATGTAGCGCTCGGCCATGGTTGCTTAGGACACTGAGGGGTGAAAACAAAGCGCACGAACCACTGAGGTTCTAGATGAGAGAAAAATTTAGAAAGAAGAAGAAAAATCAAAGGAAATTAATCAAATGATAGCAGCCCACAGGGTGATGAGCAAGTGTCAAATAAGATAGGAAGACTAGAAGCCTCACTGGGGGAAATATGCGGGCAAAAGACGGAGGAGGGGAAAAAAGTGTTGATGCTTGCTTTGGCCGGAGGTGGGATTGTTCAGTCACGGGATAGGCTTCTGATTTGCTGTTTTCGGCCACGCCCACTGGCAAGCGCCACACCCGCCTAAGCGAAGTTAGCGCCGAGCAACTGGTGAGACGCGTTGTGTCGCCGTCTACATCTTTTTGGGATTGGCCTCCTGGCTTTCATACGTTTGCATTATCGCATATCGTGCCTTCTTTATAGGGGATCTAAGTCCTTCCCCAGCTGCAGGCGCAATCAGATATAGCTACAGACCCGTTTTAAAGAACCATGAGCTTGTCACGCTCAACTATAACATAAGTTGTGACATGGCGAGCAATTCGTCGTCTTCTACCGTGATTGACATCCCCGCTGCTCTTCGATCACAGGGAAACGTAACTGTAATTGGGGTAGTTGTCGATGTTTTCCAAGGCGTGTTCAGGACGGCGAACTCGCTTTGTATAACCTTCACTTTGAAGTCTGATAATCTGAAGAATGGACATGTGTGGGATGGACTGAAAGTCAAGTATTTTAAAGATAACGAGTCTCATCTGCCTCCTGTGCAAGAGGGTGATGTAGTCCTGCTGCGGAACCTCTGGGTATGTTGCCCAATCTTTGATATCCAGGCCTACGCTGACAGATTAAACACAGATTAGAAATTACAACGGTAAGCCACTAGGGATTGCAGGGGACAGAGCGAACGTACCATGGGCTATCTTCCGCTTTGACCCGGACCCATTGTGTACTAGTGCACCTATTTCTGGTCCAACTCCCTTTGAGCCGTCCTATACGGAGAAGAGACGATGTCAGAGTCTACTAGAAAGTATTTCTGGGCTCTCAGAGTTTCGAAATGTTTCTGCTTCACAAGTGACAGCTCCCCAGTCCTTCACCTCCGAAGCTTCAAGCTCGAGGCAGGATTCCCGGACACAAAGGAAGCTTACCTCTATAAAGGATATCCGAGAGGGTACACTTGTGGACATGATCGGTGAAGTAGTCAAGTTGTACCCCCAGAACAGCGAGAAAGCACTCTTGTACTTGAGCGACTATACAACAAATAAGAAGCTGCAGGATCATACATCTATAGATGATGACCCTGGTGGCGATTCGTTCTATCGGAGCAGGAAGAAATGGACCGGTCCACAAGGCCAAATGTCTCTGCCCGTAACATTATGGGAGCCACATGCGAGCTTTGCCCGAGAAAATATCAAGGAGGACGATATTATCAGTTTGAAATATGTTCATATCAAGGCAAATCGTCACAACCTAACGCTCGAAGCTAGCATGCACAGCGCGCGTTTCAATAACGTGCACTTAGTGGATCCTGAAAAGAATGATCATGCCAAAGAGCTTCTACGTCGGAAGAAGGATTACTACAGAGGAATCAACACTGGAAAGCGGAAGGCTGAAGAAGATGCTAAGCCAACAGAGGGTCTAAAAGCCCGCAATAAGAAAAGACTGGGAGGCATGAGAGAAGAAAGCGAAGCAACTCGACAATTGAAAGAGCGCAACAGACCTAATGAACATGGTAAGGCTGCCGCACTAGGGTTGATTGATGTATAGACAACTGATTGAGCCACAATTGCAGTAAAAGCTAGTTATGAAGGCGTTCGTGGACGGAGGATCGAAGATATCGTTACAAGCGAATTCCATGAGTTTGAGTCCCATGACGGTGTCGAGTATCGTCTTCCATTTCAGAATCTATGTTACAAAACTACTGTTCGTGTTGTCGACTTCTTCCCTCCAGATATAAAAGATTTTGCAGTCCGTCAAGAGCCTAAGGAGAATCACTCAGGCAGCGGCATGTACCAACACGCAGAAGACGATGGTATCACTCAATGGGAATGGCGTTTTTGTCTTCTCATTGAGGACGCATTACCCCCTCCTCCTGGGCAGCCAAAAGAACAGATCAAACTTTTTGTGTCGGATGCCAACGCAGAATTTTTGTTGAAAATGAGTGCAACCGAGTAAGTCCTCTACCCTCCCCTCCCTCCTGCTTTCTTTCTTCTTATTCCTCCTCCTTCCCCCCTCCGACCTAGTGCCCTTTGCTGATTTTGTCTTCTCCAACCAGCTTGCGCACAGACTCAGAGCAGTTGGCGATTCTACGGGAGCGGCTTTTCATTCTTTGGGGTGATCTCGAGGAACGGAAGAAGAAGAATACTGAAGAAAATGGCCAAGGCCCTCCGAAGCTGGACCGCGCCTCCTCAAGACCATTCGTGTGTTGTATACAGGAGTACGGTGTCAAGTGTTCCCATCTCTCAGACGCAGATGCAATGTCTGACGATAAGTCTGGATGCAGTCGCGAGGATTGCTTCGGTTGGGAAAGGAGGTTCGGTATGTTTCAGACGACCATTGATTCATGAGTCGGCATTCGTGTATTTCTATACCCCTTTGCGCTGGTTTCAAATTGGATATTATCATGGCTCTTGCTATGATAAGTTTCACTGTAGAGCTACTTTAGTCTGATGAAGTTTTGCAAAAAAAAAAAAAAACTCAAATCTATCAGAAGATATACTATCTTCTCTCGTGTAACTGCGTAACGCAGTAAACCTCATTTACGAGTAAATACAACCCACTCGGCTCGAGCGGCGAAAAGGTGCGTGTAGCGTGTATACATATCAACCCCGAAAATCATCCTTTATAGAGCAGAAACAGGCTTAGATGCAGGGAGACTAATTAGAACAGAACGCCGATACCTAAGCAAAGAATCCTCGTAATAATAACGAGTATAAGAAGGAGAGTGTTAATGATGATCTCTGCTGGCGCTAAATAGTGGTGAGCCCGAATTGTGGTCTTTAAGTCCACAGCTCGATTTAGGTGTGGAGGTACTAAACTTTAGTCACTTTGACGATGTTGGTGTCGATTCCGTGCGCCGAAATGTCGAATCGACAGCTTGAACCCCAATAACAATCTTTCTTACCGGGTTCACTCTGAGGGCAGCGATGTCCATACATACATTCAGGATCATCACACTCCAGCCCATAACGACACGGAGTCATACGGGCGATGGCTGTCAAAATCATATATTCGGTCTTGGTCAATTTCCGCGAATGATCGTGATGGCAGTTTTCATTAGGGCATTCGCCTTGTAAATAGTAAAAATTGCACAATTTCAGTTTTTTAATGCGGTTTACCTCATCCCGAGGGATGGTCTTAAAGTCAAGTCGGTCTACACGCTGGCCGTACTTGTTTCGTTCCACGATTTTGGGGGGTGGCGGGACAGATGATTTCGATCGCACAACCTGAAACTCCCCGGAGTTAGGTGTATTCGTGGATGAGGTAGATATGGGCACGCTGTTACTGGTTGTCGTGGTATTGGTTGACGTTCGAGAGAGAGTTACATGCTGGACGGGCGACGGGGTGAGGAGAGCGCGAGGTTTGCTAGCCACCGCAGCTTTCCAAGGTGCCCATACAGATATCTTCGTATCTCGGAAAAGATCCGAGATCTTAGTGACTCTGTACGATGTTTTTATTAAGTCCAGGTCGCTTGCAAATGGGAGGCCCTCAATCAGAGAAACTCGGCCTATGAGGTCTCTATCGGCCAGTGTGTCTTCCAAAATTTGAGCATAAGCACTATCCTGCGAGCAACCCAGGAATATCTGGTGGCAATGGCAGTTGTATAAATTTAGTCTGAAAGCCTCTAGAAAGGCGGGGAGAACAACGATCAGTATCTGTCAACCAAACAGACAATAGAATCTCATTTGGCATACCTCCAATTTTATCATGAGCGCTCTCTTTCCCAGGACCGATATCGACCAAATCAAAGAGAGGATAACTAGCATTGAAACCCCGGACAAAATCTTCGATCAAGGAAGGCTCGGTCGTGACGCCGCCACGGACGCAAAGGTCGCTTAATCCCTTCACATTGATATACATCTTTGTGATTACCTTCGGAGAGTTGATGGTCGGGAAATTGCCGGAGACGTAGTCCTGTAAGGCCGAATGGAGCTTCTTCGCCGCATTCTGTCCACCTTGTTCTCCTTGTTGCAGATATTCGTCCTTAAAGATGATTCCACCACCATCGAGAAGCACGACTATGAAGGGTTCCCGGTCCTACCGTGCAAGCGCCGACATCGTTAGCATAGTGATAGATAGAGCGCTCCATCGTTATCAGCTCTCACCATAATAGTTTTAATTCTTGATATCTGATCCATTAACTCCATTTCATGGAGCTGAATGTCCCGATTAAAGCGCGTCTCGCGCTCATGGTCCAGCCGCTCTTGTTGATATGCATCCTCAAGCTCCGTCACACGTTGCAGCAGTTCCTAGTGGCCGAGGAAGAAGGTTAAAGATTAGGTAGAGAATCAGGATAAGCGCCATGATTGGAGAGGCTACCTCAATCAGATTATTTTTTATGTCTTCTATTGAAGTCAACTGTTTATATCGTTCGAGATAAGCTTGGGCAGTCATGATGGGTTTTGTTGGTTATAGCTAGGTATGGGTGTACTGTGTGGAGATGGGAAAGTCAAAGTAAGTTAATTGCGGAGACGGGGTTTAGAAGAGGAGAATGGGAACGTCGATGAGGCTGGAGGAAAAGGGAAGAGAGAATATATGTTTTCTATATGTATAAGAATAGAGGAGGGGTAAGCAAAGTGAATCGTTACGCGCGACACTTCCTTCACAACCCGATTTACATTCACCACCAAGTCTTATACAGTCCAGTTGGAAGTCCAGTAACATAAGTTTCGGGGGATTTATTTTTTTGTTGCTAACCTCAGGAACTGAGGCAGCGCCAAAAGGACCACCAGTCAGAATGCAGCGGGTAGGCTGAGTCAGCTGGTCTAACCGCCGGTTTCTTATGGGGAAGTCGTGACCTGCCTGACTAAGGAAAAGACAAACTAAACGCCTACGTGGAGGAAACCACTTCAGCCCTTGTTCACGATCTACTAGTACTTCCATTCCCACTCTTCATTTCCCTTCCTTCCCCCTCCCTTCCCTTTCTTTTTTTGTCTTCATTTCTTTTCGGAACGTTTCTTTTTCTCTTTCCCCTCTTCTTCTCCACATTGGACTCTTGGACCGATCAGAATGGCTCGTTTCAGCTTCCTGTCGTTGGCTTTGCTCTCTGCCCAAGCCTTGATCGGCGGCAGTTTCGCGGCGGTATGTTGCCATTGTTCCAATACCATCGCCTACTGATATCAATTGCGTCGCTAACACATCAATTGTCATGTATAGGATGCTGAAAAGGCAGAAGAGAGTGTAGAGACTCCCAAGCTCGCTCTGACGGCGCAGACTACTTTCCCTGCTTCCGAGATCTTCGGTGTCAAGATTGTCAACGGTTACCCAACCCAGGCGCTTGTCGCTTTCACCAATGATGAGCCTGCCCCCGTGAAGGTGAACTTCATCGGTGGCACCTTGTCCACCCTGGATGAGGACAGCACGATCGTGCGCAACTTGACTGCAACTGGATACAGTGTGGAGATTCCCGCTGGCGAGACGGAGACCCTGAGCTATCAGATTACCACCGAAATGCATCCCCAGGATCTTAGACTTAGCCTTGCTTCTATCATCTCCGATAGCGAGGGCAGATTCTACACCGTCTACGCCTACAACGGCACCGTCAGTGTTGTGGAGCCCGAAACTAGCTTCTTCGATCCCCAGATGTAAGATGGACTGCTTGTCGCGTTCGCAAACAATCGCTGACTATCAATATTAGTCTTTTCCTGTATTTCTTCCTCCTGGCCTGCTCCTCCGGTGTTGTCTACTTCTTCTACACTGTCTGGGTCGCTCCGTACTTCCCCCAGAAGCGCAAGAGTGGAAAGGGTGCTGAGCACTCCAAGAAGACTTCTGGTGCTGCGAAGAAGGCCGAGACCGTCGAACCCAGCAGCCCGGCAGTCTCGTCAGCCACCACCTACAATGCTGATTGGATTCCCGCTCACCACATTAACCGCCCTGAGGCCCGGAAGGTGAAGGGTAGCACCCGATCCAAGAGCCGTGCTTAAAGGAGTCAACGGCAGCGCTGTTGTGGAATATAGAGGGAAGAGTGGGGCCTCATCTTATTTCTTGGACCTTGTATGGTTATTACACCGATTCTTGTGGGAGTTTACCAAGCTTGGGACCAAAGATCGCTGAGAATGTGATCGATCGCAAGCCACTGCCATCGCTGATTGGGGCATGTATATTTACGACAATTGAAATTAGTAATTGTAGCTTCTAGAAGCTCAGTCCTTTACACAACTGTGTCAAATGGAAACAGTCGATCCGTGCCTGCTTCTACTTTGGTTTCTCGATGATTCGTACAACTCATGATATCATGGTTATTTCGCCCTTTGTGCCTTCCTCCGCTTACAGGCGCTTCCACTCGTCGAACTCCTTCTCTAAATGTATCTTCAACTCGGAAAATTTGTTCCCAAATTCCCTCCCACAACGCCAGCATGTGTAATCTCGTCGCAAATAGCCCTCTTTACCAGGATGTCGCCTAACATCGTCTTGCGCCAGGGGGAAATCATCGATAGGGACGAAGAACGGCGTAGAAAAACTATTGTAATGTTTCTTGTGTTTCAGTCGGTCGCTGTACCTGTCCACCGAGATAACATGGATATGTAGATGATTCATAGACGGATGCGCATGGATTCCGCACATGATCTCTTGTTCCCAGTTTCGTCCCCGCGGCAGTTCATCCAGAGGAGGATCTGCACTAAGCGCCTCTTGCCTCTCTTTATCTTGAGCGGAGCCTTTCCCATATCTTCGTCTGAGCTCAGCCGCGGCTAAAGATCGAAGTTTTTTTGTCTCTTCTTTCACTTTTTTCAGAAACTCGGGATCTTCGAACGCTTCGAAAGGATGGAGACGGGTTTTGGAAGCATCCCGCGGAAGTAGAAGTAGATGGAGAGTTGATTTTGGGAAAAGGTCGTGAATCGCGACGAAGTCCTCATTGTAATATACAACGACACTGGAAGGGAAAGATTCCGGTTTTGCGATATAGGCGCCCAAGCCGTCGCGCGGGCCACCGATGGCTCTCTTGTTTGATGAATCTTTGGAAGGGCCGTCTTTTGCGTACTTTGCGTGCTTGAGTTTAGGGGCGAGGAGCTCGGCGACTACATATATTAGCCTTTTTCTTAGAATATACAAGTATTGCAAGCATGATCAGTTGCATACATACAGGCATCCCTTTTCCCCGATTTTGATTCTGCCGCGCCTTGGTCTTCTGGGCTTGGTGAATCGTCTGCCATAGTGGGTGTATATATTGCGATTATGGTGTAGGGCCTATTTGGCCGTCAGATGTGGTTAAGTTGTCATGGTTGTGCTCGGAGTAGCAAGTGACTGCGGAGGAGCGAAGCTGAACCAGAAGGCGATCCGCGGCGACTTCCCCGCAGCCCTACGGCTCAAAAAAAGGCGGCCCTAGTGCGGAACAGCCAAACTTCCGCTTTAACAGCAATTCAATCCACTCTCTTCTTTATCGAAAGGTGTGATTGCTCCACGGGCGTCTTCTTTAAGATAGCAAATTACCGTGGTAGAATGGGCCCTAAGAAGAAAGCCGACGCCCGTGGAGGAGGTCCCAAACCGGGCACCAAGCAAGCCAAAGCCGCCGCAGAGAAAACGGCGGCTGAAGCTGCAAAGAAAGCGCAGCCTCCACCAGATGAGCAGAAGAAACCCTCTGTTAAGCAGGTTATCGGTGGCGCATCATGGACCGGTAAACTACCGGTCAATATGATCGCAGAGCATTGTCAGAAGCAGAAGTGGGAGAAGCCCGAGTATACAATGGTGAGCAATGGACGGATAGGATGTTCTTAGCATAACATGCGGCCACACGGCACAAGTTTAGTTCAACTTTGGGCTAATAGTTTCTACCACATACTAGACAAAAACACCAGAAGGTTATATGTCAGCGGTTATATTGAAACGTGTCGACCCCAAGACTCGCGAAGCAACTACCCTTCCTCCTATGAAGCCTCCTCCATCACACAAGCATTTGGCTGCGCAACCTACGGCACTGGAAGCTCGTCACTTTGCTGCTGCGTTCGCTCTGTACCGGGTCTGCAACATGAGGAATATTCATATGATGCTTCCGCCGACCTATAAGAAGCTCTGGAAAGAGGATTTTGCTGATATCAAGACTGCCGATACCAAAGAAGGCAAAGGGTGGATGTACGAAGCAGACCCATTTTTGGCTAAACAGGAGCGCGAAAGTGCCGCGGCCGATTTGGAGAAAAAACGGAAAGAGCGAGAAAAAAATCAGGCTAAGGCGAAGGATCAAGCGGCGGTTGAATTGGGCCTGGGGTCCAGCGGTGATAATAGAGGGAAAAGGATCTGGTCGAACGCCCCGAAAGTGGATCTGGGGAGTAAAGTGCGCAGAGAAATTGAGAACCTCTTGCAACAACATGCGATTTGGAATCCTTATAACGTGAAAATTCCGGAATCCGAGCGTAACTCCATAATCGAGGAGTTCACTCGCTTGGGCTTCCGGCGCAGCCATGTAGATGAGGCGAGTTCTGCATGCAAAGACAGAGAAGAGGTGCTTGAGTGGCTTCTGATCTATGTTCCAGAGGATGATCTTCCATCTTGGTGTCTACCTGAGTCATACTCTGCTGGCGTGAGTCTAGCGAGTGATGATCTTGCAAGAGAGGCGAAGATCAAGCGGCTGGCCACCATTGGCTATTCTGCGGACCTTTGCTCGCGGGCCCTGGACAGCAAGCAAGGTGATGAGCTTGCAACTGCTGAAATGTTACAAAACACATTAGTGCATGGAACGACTTCTTTTGCAGGCTCTATATCTGATGAAGGTGATGATTCCTGGGCCGAAGAACAGGAGACTCTCGAAGCTATCTTCGGGGAGCGTTATAGTAAGGTATCGCCTAAGGTGTGTGCGATCAAGAGCGAGTCCTCAGACTTGCCAGAGTCAACTACATTCCGCTTCCAAAGGCCCTCAAATCATTATCCATCCTCAGTGCCGATTATTTCGATACAAGCGAAAGGAATCCCTTCTTATATACGACTTAGCGCGATCCGTCAAGCAGTGAAACATGCAGAGGAAAGCTTTTTGGGAGAGCCAATGGTATACAACTTGCTTGACTGGCTAGAGATGCATCTTCCGGAGGTCATGCAAAATCCGGGCAAGTTGCGAGATATTGCAACGGTCGCCGCAACATCATCTACCACTGGAGGTAACTTAGAACTCCCTGTGTGCCAATCTCGCAAGAAGAATAAGGAGATTAGCTGGCAACCGGGCTCGCCTCAGAGTATATCTGTTCGAGAGGCCTGGCAGGCTAGACAGTCTACGCCGGCCCAACAGGACATGACTCGAAAGCGAGAATCACTTCCCGCTTGGAACATTCAAGATGCTATCGTACGTGCAGTGAATTCACACCAGGTTACTATCATCTCTGGTGAGACAGGTAGCGGTAAAAGTACCCAGTCCGTTCAGTTCATATTGGATGATATGATCAGGCGAGACCTTGGTGGCATTGCGAACATTATCTGTACGCAGCCACGTAGGATCTCTGCTTTAGGTCTTGCGGATCGTGTGAGCGATGAGCGATGCACCTCTGTAGGAGAGGAGGTTGGATATATCATTCGAGGTGACTCCAAGGTCAAATCTGGGGCGACGAAGATCACTTTTGTCACAACTGGTGTTTTGCTTCGTCGTATACAGTCTGGAAGCGGTGCGGATGGGAATGTTGCAGGATCCCTCGCAGATGTCACACATATCGTAGTGGATGAAGTTCATGAACGGAGTCTTGATACCGATTTTCTACTCGCCCTCCTACGGGATGTTCTTCGGTACCGCAAAGATATTAAGGTCATACTGATGAGTGCAACGCTTGACGCGGAAATCTTCACCAACTACTTTGGTGGCCGCCAAAATGTTGGACTGGTGAATATTCCTGGGCGGACTTTTCCTGTGTCTGACTTTTACCTGGACGACATCATCCGTGACACGGGATTTTCACCTGAGTTGGCTGAGCGGGACTTTGAGGAAGACTCTTCTCAGGGCGAAGAGTCACTTGGCAAGATTCTTCGGAACATGGGCATGGGAATCAATTACGAGTTGATCACGTCCACAGTCCGCTACATTGACGCCCAGCTTGGAGATCGACCGGGAGGGATTCTCATCTTCTTGCCCGGTACCATGGAAATTGAAAGGTGCCTTAACGCTGTGAGGAGAATTCCTAATGCCCATCCACTTCCTCTGCATGCATCCCTTCTCCCAGCTGAGCAACGACGTGTATTCCTGAGTCCCCCGAAAGGAAAGAGAAAGGTTATTGCAGCAACCAATGTTGCTGAGACATCAATCACAATCGAGGATGTTGTCGCGGTTATCGACACTGGCCGCGTCAAAGAAACGAGTTACGATCCTAAAGACAACATGGTCCGACTACAAGAAGTATGGGCATCACAAGCGGCATGTAAGCAACGACGAGGACGTGCTGGTCGTGTTAGGGCTGGTGCATGCTACAAGCTCTACACACGGCAAGCAGAGAATAAAATGGCACCTCGACCAGACCCTGAAATCCGCCGGGTACCATTGGAGCAATTGTGCCTCTCCGTCAAGTCTATGCAGGGCATCAACGACGTCGCGACTTTCCTGGCGAATACCATCACTCCTCCTGAAAGCGTGGCCGTTGAAGGAGCCTTGGGCTTCCTTCATCGTGTTGGAGCCCTGGACCATGACAAATTGACAGCCCTTGGACGATACTTGTCGATGATCCCCGCCGACTTGCGATGCGCCAAACTCATGGTTTACGGTTCCATTTTCAACTGTATAGACCACTGCATCACCATCTCCGCAATTCTAACAGTGAAGAGCCCCTTCGTCTCCCCCCGCGACAAGCGCGAGGAAGCAGACGCTGCCAAATCATCCTTCTCCCGCGGAGACGGCGACCTCCTCACCGATCTCACAGCCTACCAACAATGGTCAGAGCGTGTCAAGGCCCAAGGATACTGGCAGACGCAATCATGGTGCAGCGCCAACTTCCTCTCTCATCAAACCCTCCGCGACATCTCCTCCAACAAAGCCCAACTCCTCACCTCCCTCAAAGACGCCGGCCTCCTCCCAGTCGACTACTCCTCCGACCCCGCCGACCCGCGCTGGAACCGCAACGCAGGCAACCGAAGCCTCCTCCGAGCCCTAATCGCCGGCGCCTTCCAACCGCAGATCGCGCAGATCTCCTTCCCGGACAAGAAGTTCATGAGCTCCGTCACCGGGACCGTTGAAGTCGACCCAGACGCAAGAACGATCAAATACTTCAACCAGGAAAACGGCCGCGTCTTCATTCACCCCAGCTCTCTCCTGTTCTCAGCCCAGAGCTACCCCGGTTCGGCAGCGTACCTAAGCTACTTCACCAAGATGGCGACCAGCAAGGTCTTCATTCGTGATCTAACTCGTAAGTTCCTACACTTATCTCTGCTCAGTTTTCCGCCTCCATTCTGGAATATACTCAGCGAAAACATGCACTGCATATGAATTGACCGTTTACTAATTCATCGGATACTAACAGCGTTCAACGCCTACTCTCTCCTCCTCTTTTGCGGATCCATCGATCTCGATACGACGGGCCGGGGCCTTATTGTTGACGGCTGGTTACGGCTCCGTGGGTGGGCGCGAATCGGTGTGCTTGTTTCTCGCCTACGTATGATGGTGGATGAGATTATTGCGGCGCGGATTGATAACCCTGCCTCTGGGCCTCTGTCTATCGAAAAAGGGAGTGGTGAGAAGGATGATATTGCGGGTCGGGTAATTGAGGTTGTGAAGAGGTTGATTGAATTGAATGGGCTGGATCAATAGTGGTTTGACTGGCTTGATTATACTTGGATAAATCATGGATAGCGCTAGTGAGGTGAGGTCTAGAAAAGTTCCTTTAGAGTAAGATATAGATGAGATAAAACTGCTGTCATGGCGGCGCCCTGGCAGTCTACTAGATCTATATATCTATATAAAGTGCGATCCAGGCAGATCAGACCCTAGGGTCTGATCATAAACCTCATTTTACTTGTGGTAGACGCTAAAGTTGCTGATGTTTTAGACGCGCGTTGCGCTAAGGTTGTCTGAATCTTAGAGAAGCAGCGAGATCGAACGACCGTCCGAAGAACTAGGCGAGACAAGGATAACCAGATGATCGAAGAGCTGGTTGACCGGCACTGCCATAGAACTACTAATACTCTATCTATCCGACGAACCGTTTGATATCCTTGTATATCTCAAAGGTGCAGTCTATCTCCATACTATTAGCAGAACCCGACCCAAATATATATAAAACTTCACATTCGCAATCTAATTTTTCGGTGTACAGGGAATCAGACGAGGTGATATTTGTCTTTCTCTTTGAGAAAGTTAGTGAAATAGCTCTTATCCCCGGGCATTACACCAGGATAGACAGTAACTTGTAATTATAAGTCAGAGCAATTGTTAACTTAGCAGGGTTTCTACCTAGACAACTTGAGCAGCTTCTGAACTACAAGAGCCTTTCCGAATGCGACCTACTAGGGCTGCCAGCTCAAGTGACTGTGATGGAATCGCATGATACAGGAACTGCCCCAGGTATGTAAATATCCACCATATAACACTAGAAACGAGCTGCCAGTAATAAGTATCCTAACAAACAGACCAAGCAGTCCAGTCAGTCTATTCAATCCAGTTGGTTCAGCCAGTCTAGCTAGTCCAACCAGTCTATCCAATCCAGTCAGTCTACTCAATCCAGTCGGTTCAGTCAGTCCAACCAGTCCGATCAGTTCAGCCAGTCTATTCAATCCAGTCGGCTCAGCCGGTTCAGCAGTTCAATCAGTCCAACCAAGCATCCAAGTAGAAACAGAAAGCGGCCGGGAACGGCAGAATTACAGTCACGTGATACATGGATTGAGCGATGATAAAAAGCCCCAGATAGTGACCAATCAGAATCGAGATCGTCAGATCCCAGTTAGAAGTAGTAACTGGGGACCCTACAATAGCCTAGATGATAGTAATATCATTGTTTAAGTATTATCATTGAAAGGAGTATCCGCAGTGACTACGATCAGGTGCCGGAGACGGCTTGTCGGTCACGGGGCATAACTGTTAGGGAGGAAAGAGGAAAGGAGCTATGAAAGGGAACGGAATCCATTCATTTATGAATAGTAATAAATAAAGCATAGGATCGAACAGATGATTAGCAGACAATATTCATTCTTTTGAATCCAATATACAGAAGGATCCCAAAGTGGGTATATCAATACTCATCTGGCAGTTGCTGGATCGTTCTTTCCTTGCAGCAGGGCTGTGCCCTAACGCTTGCGTTTCTTGTTCTTGTCAATGGCAGCAGATGACGAAGCAGCAGAAGCAGCAGCCACAATGGGCTGTGTATCGCCATTGACTGAGCTAGTAGCTTCAATGGATTTCTTAACGGGAACTCCCATGTGACGACCGTAGCGGCCTTTGCGACCATTTCCTTCATCTTCACTGATACAGCCTTCGATGCCAATACCAGCATCCTTGCACCGCCCGCAGGGACGTTGACGATCGCAGCCCTTCTTGCTTTTACGGCAGCGTTGGCAGCGCGGCTTGGTTGACAGGTCTTCTTCGTCCGCAGCCAACTGGTGCTGGAAATTGACCGATGAAGTTGAGGTCTTTCGTGTAGGGGCAGGGCTAACCATCTGCGGGGGCACGATGGGCTTTTGACTAGTCGCAGCTGGCATGGACTTCACCTTACGAGCAGCAGCGGGTGCACCCTTGTTGATTTTATGTTGCCGCACAGGTGCCGGCTTGGTTCCTCGAGCCTTGCTAGAAGTGGCACTATTTGCCCGTGTCTTAGCCTTCTTCGGTTTGGGGGCAGACTCTCTGTAAAGAGAATCATCGTCGGCCTCATTTTTGATCAAGCTGTCCTGATAATCATCCTGCTGGTACTCCTCATCGCCATCACTTCCATCAGAGCTGTCGAAACTGGGGAGAATGTCATCTAAGCGCTTGTGTGTGCACTTAGTAGCGCCCGGCGGAAGCATCGGGCTCGAGTCCACCCTCTGTCTGCTCCGTGCGGGCAGGTCGTCATCCTCTTCGCTGAAATCTTCGCCATCGCTAGTCGCTCCCGTCGAGGAGGCCGCATCGGCAGCGCCACTGAAGGCATCATCAAGGGTTGAAGCGGATGTGCGACCATGGGAGAAATTTGAGGCGTCGCCTAAGCGGATTAATTGCATTGCAACATCCTCGTCAGATATGCAGCTGGCAATAGTAGGGTCTGGGGTTGGGAGAATGCCAGACCCGGCACCATTGCCTGCTGGGTTGCTGAACTGCCCTGATGACTGGGTTGCGGTCCGCTCACGTAAGCGGTGTCCATGTTCCGGAACCACTGGAGTGGCATAGATATTATTCCGCATAGAGTTGTACCCATATATTTGATCGTTATGTCCGTAGCTTTGTGGTGAAGGTAATGGTTGTTGATAGCTGTACGGGCGTTGAGTGGGGCGTGCGAATGGGGAGATGGCACCTTCTTGGCCGATGGATCGACGTTGAGGGGAGATCGACGAGGTAGAGGTAGTGAGAGGGACCTGAGGAGGAACGAATAATGGCAGCTCCTTCAACGCCAAGGAAGTAGCCAGGTTAGCACAATGTTTATCGGTTGACGAGAGGTCAACCGGGACAAACTAACCGAACTCTCAAACTTAGGCCGCTTGCGGCGGCCATCTTGGAGGATATTGTCCATACTGATATCTGAGCTGCCCAGCTGTTCACTACGGGACTTCTTGCCCCCTGAGACAGATCCATATCCGCCCTCACTGTCACTGTAGAGAGAGGCTCCATCGTCATGGAAGCTACCATGTGTGCTGGAGCCCCTGCTCTTGTTGCCCGCTCGGGAAAGCTGCTTGTGCTGCGAAGCGCTACGACGGCTTCTTCCAGATGGTGACATACTGCGCTTCCGAGCGAGTCTAGAGCCTGGCCGAGAAGGGGGCTGGTGATCTGGGATCTGCGCCGACTGCATTGCGGGCGCCATCTGGAAAGGCTCGCCAAGACTGGGGCGTTTGCGAGCCTCGACTGGCATATGCCCATAATAGCGATCACCGTAGCCTTCTGTGTATGCTTGGACAGGGATTACCCGCACATACACCGTCATGTTATTTCTTAAGTTCTCATACCTAGCAATAAGTGTGGTGCCGTGCTCATCCTCAAAACTGACACCGCTCGCAGCGCCATCATAGATCCCATAGAAATTCTTGACTGTAGTCACAATCGAGTCTGTGGTGTCATGGGGATATATTTGCACTCGCATGGGGATACGAGCCCGAACCTTGGAGTTCTCATCGAGCAAGAGCTCGAAGGCAACGTTCTTGGGGATAGGGCTCTTGCGGGGGGACTCCTGGGGCGCATGATCTGTCCAGATGGGCGACTCGCCAGGAGCAGGGTGTCGTTCGTACTGGACAGCCTGCATGATAGGATAGTCCAGGAGGAGAGGCTACCACAATTCTGCTACATCAATGATTCGATTAATCGAATGTTCGAATAGGGTGCGAGAGTGGATCCGGCGGCGAGGGTGGGGAAGAGGCAAGAGGCAGAGAGAGCGGCCAGGAGGGAGGGAGGGTATGGGCAAAATCCATCCAAACCTACCACAAGAAGGAGACCAGAGAGGGTTGGTTGATAGATGGATCACCCGCGATTAATCTACGAGAGTGATGGATGGGGGAGGGATGTGTATGGGATGAGGGTACCCCAAGTCGCAACAGCCGAGAGCGACTGACGAGGGAAGAAAAAAGCGTTGAAAACCTAGGCGACAACCACCACCACAAGTTAGTACAGTATTCCATTAAAAGGTTCCAATGAATCCGAAGAGGCCCTAAAAGGATTGTAGGATGGACATGAGATGTCCCGACCTTCCCCGTTGAGTCCTGATGGCCTGTAGAACCGAAGTTCTGCAAAGACCTGAATCACCCGGAAGAAGATGGAGAGGATCAAAGACTCACCTATCGCAGATCCAACCGTTTCGTCTAGCGTCGCACTCGTAGTATTAATCCGAAAACAAAAGGGAGGAGGATTGGCGATGTTGATGGTCGAGGTCGCAGTGGTAGTGAGGGTTGAGGGTGTGTGTGTGTGAGTCGTCTACGAAGCGCTTGGGCTATGTCAGCGGTGGCATCACAGCAGTCGATCACAACCCAACGGAATTTCAGGGGAGATCGGTTGCAAGAAACTCTCACAAAAGGAAGTAGGCAATTTAGAAATAGGAAAAAAAACTAACCGAGACGATTTGGATAGAAAATGAAGGGAAACCGGAGGGGATTTTGGGAAAGGAAGAATGGGTTGGGTTGACGAGAGCAGGTTGAGGAGAGGGAAGAGGAGAAGAGTGAGTGGGTGCAGATCACTGAATGGGTTTCACCTCAAGTCACTCGTCTGGAGTCGGTGACAAGAAGTAATAATACTCCAACCATGACCTTACCATCTCCCAATACAGACCCGAACCCCCCTTTACAATCATGAATTAAAGTCCATAATCCATTTATACACGCTCGCTTTCTCCCCCAACTTGATTTGGTGGATTTGTTGTCCTCCTATTCATTTGTCGCATTTGCGCTGGCTCTGTCGCATTTACCGAAACCAATCGCATTTGTTACCAAGGCTAATATCAAACTCTCCCCCGGCCACAATGAGGTCAAGACCGGCCAATTTACATGATTTTGAGTCGCTAGCGGTCTAGGTCGATTTGTACCTGGTTAATGTTTCTCTACGATTTCGTGACCACCACGTTTGATGGGTTGTGTCGCTTGTCACGAGCTGTTCCAATGCGACCAACTCATGGCGATTGTACGCCTCGACCAACCTTTCGCGCAAAGGCAAGGAAAAGCAAAAATAAGGCAGAAATGCAAAGCCAGGGCGACGAACCTACAATGTCATTTTTTTTTTTTTTTTTTTTTTCATGGTACTTTTTCCCATTGTTTTTTTTTTCCTTGTGGTTGATTTACATCCCATCTCCCTCTCCTTTTTCCCAACCATTCCGGTCGGACCAAAAAGACAAAACAGACGTACAGGAAGTGGCGTAATTTGGCACATCCTCAGCGCGGCCACGTCGAGTGACCCCCAGATCACATCCCAGCCAACTATTGAGGAGAACGAGGGTCCATTCCGTCATAATCCTCCCCTACTGGCCATCTAAAAAGACCCGACCCAAACAGCTCCCAGCTGCATAGGATCCAAGCGACAGCTCCAGCTTCATAAATTTGAACTCTAGATTGTGATTTCTGGCAGAACTAGAGCTGGCGACCAGGATAGATTGATATCATTTGAGTCGGTCGCACGCTTTCTGGAGAGACTACCACTTAATTCCGTTCCATTCCATCCAACGGCGGAATTAAACGTTGGCGCTTCAGCCAACGAATTGCTAGTGGATGGGCGAGTCTTATAGGATGGAGCAAAGGAAAGAAAGGTCGCATCCTTTCTACAAATTGTCGCATGCGACAAAGACACAGCGGCCAAGCGGGCGACAACGCCCAATTGTTGCCTCGTTTCATGATCTGCGCCTGTCCAGACTGAGTCGTAGTCATCGTTGTTCTTTTACCCCTCCCTCCTCGGGAACGGTGGACTGCGTTAGTTCGATGCCTACTCCGTTAGGATGGATCCCCGTTCGCCTGTTGGGCGCAGATGACAAACGGTCATCGGCGGGGATCGCAAGCTGGAGCTTTCATGACTACTATTTCTGCTACTTTACAACATGCGCAGGTGCTGCGACATCATCTTGTCAAGGTCCCCATGTCCACACCCCAAAGGTTGGGCTGGGCGTCCGTAAACAGCGGTAGACACCCAGTCAGTTATGTATTTGTCGCATTGGGAAAAGAAAACGAAAAATGGCAAGAAGAAAGATGTAGAGAGATAACCCTTGCGCAAAGGTAGCCAAACAACAGGGCAGCTGGCGCAAAGATACCGTTGGCGCAGGATTAATTGGACGAGTCCGTTTGAATGACCCGACGGAGGACAGACTCTATACATAAGTGGTATCGGTCTCTCAGATCACATTGTCACCGTATGTATTGTATGTATAGACATATCCCTACGTCCGGTAATCCACTAGAACTAGGTCACAATTATCAATTAAGATGAAAAAAAAGAGAGAGGCGAAGGGAAGAATAGGATTTGACACGAAATCCGGGCAGTCATTGGGGATCCAAAGCGGGGCCAATTTGCCAGCCCATCATTTGATTTAAATAGCACTATTGACCCAAACCGGTGGTGGTTGTCAGCGTATGGATGCACACCGAAAGTTTGGGTAATTCAATGACCACTTGGCACCGTTCCCACAGTTTTACCGACTGCGCATGAAGACTGAAATAGTCGAATAAACAAAAGTGGGAAGCGCAGGTGCATTGATATAAAACAGTTGATTGTCCTCAGCCGAAAGAACGCAAGGATGTGTGCGGACTCACCTGATTCCTTAATTGTTCTGTCGCTCCGCTCAGTGGGCTATTGTGGATGTTTATGTTGAAGACAAGACAAAGCTACGAATCCCGCGGCTTCATGATAGGTACCGCCGGATCCGCGTCCCACATTGGAGGCCAGTGGTGGCTTTTTTTTCGGCGATACGGGTGCGAACGGGGAATCGAAGAAACCCAGTCGGCTTGGTGGCCAAACGCAAAGAAGAGGAGTCTCAAATCTTTGAACTTCGTAGCCACCAGAACTAACGATTATTGATTGTCTTTCTTCGATAAAAGACCGGCTCCTTCCGGTGGGGATTCATCCCACGGTTGCGAAATTGCTCAGATCGTGCGATTCTAGGCAAAGTCGAGTGACTACGAAGAAGCCACTTATGAGATTGACTATCAATAGTCTAAAGAGAAGACCGACGAATATCAAAGCGCTGTACGGAGTAGGTAGACCAGTCTATTCTGCCCAGTGACTACCAAAAGCGTCCAACGCCCTGCCAAAACGGTGGACAATGGCGGGCCTAATGGGTCACGTGGACTCGCGTTTAATTGGATTCGAATTCGTGTATCCGGGCGCGTTCAAAGTGCGGTGAAGCGATATCGCTTATATCAAGCCATTTGAGGCCCCTTTTGTTAGAGGAATTATTGTAACAGAATCGCATGGATATGTAGCATATGTAAGTCATTTTTCAGACATTTGCGCATGAGGTTTGGAGACATTTTGGCTGTCGATGCAAATGCAAGTGTCGATGGGAAGACGCGATTAGTGATGTCATGGGGTCCGGGGCGACACAAACCATGCAAACATGGAGATGACATAAGCATACCACAGCAACCCTGGAAACGGAATAGTGTGGTTGTTGTTGACGGTAACCAAGTAAGGTAGTAACCGCTTCCAGCTGAGTGGATGGGGGTTCCCGCCGTTCCCTAGAGACGATGCGATTGTTTGTTCGTCGCTCTCATTCCTTTCGGGCAACAACACGAGTTCCTTCTCTCCTATGCGACAATTTTAGATGCTGCGGTGGGAATTCTTCTTCTTCTCTTTTTTTTTTTTTTTGAGGCTCGGCGGATTTGAGATCTCTTGACCAAACTTTTCCCTTGTCGGTACTGTCGCAACTGCTTTAGCGCGGCTGGTTGTTTGTTTAGGGTGGTTTTAGTATAACTTTAGCTGCTGCTCCTTCAACCCCTTCGCAGCGGATAGGTAAACAACCATCCGGGTGTCCCCCCAAAACATCAACATCTACAGTTTGGAGAAGGCTTCAAAGTCTTCTTGTCGCCCAAAATGGATGCAAAGGTATGTTTCCCCTGCATTTCTTTCTTCGTTTGTAGTCATCATCCATCAAGCTTGTGGGGGATCCCTCTCTGCGTCCATGTTTACGAACCTTGACGCGCTTGGTGTTTTCCTTCCTGTGCTCACATTTTGGCGTCGCATACAATTTCAAGATTGTATACTGACATGCAATTGCTTCTAGCCTCAGCGAATTCGCGTCCGTGGGGATGAGAATGCTGCCTTTCCCCTCACTAGCAAAATGGTTCACCAGAAAAACAAATCAACCCCCGCCCTGTCCACGATGTTCCAGAATGGCGCGACGAAGAATGGGCCAAGGAGAGCTGCTTTTGGAGACGTCAGCAATACCATGAAAACCGTCCAGGGCATTCGGGATGACATCTCTGTTGCAGCCAAGAAACAGACCAAGCCATTGGAGAAGCCTTCCGTGCAGGTCACGGAGAGGAAATCTTCTGTCTTGGCCCAACCTGCCCAGCGCCCAATATCGGTGGCGGGAGTCAAGGGCCTATTAAGCAATGTGACGAATTCCAAGCCCCTGGAGCCCGTCGGAAGGTCGACCGGCGTGCCGCAACATACCGCCAACGCCCGCAAGGCTCTGAACAAGCGAGGAACGATCTTTAAAGATCACATGGAACCATTGACGGAAAAACGCGAACTTACATCCAAGGAAATAACTCAAACTAAGGAAGGGACTACTGGGGGCCAAATCGCGCATTCGTCTACGGCGCCTTCGCAGCTCAGCAGCCTGGCGGAAAGGGACGCAGTCAATGAAGGATCAAATGATGAGTCGGAGAATCACGATGAACATTCTATTGTCAGCTCTGAAGTTGATGGAGAGGAGAAGGACGCGCCCAAGCTCGACGAGGATATTTGTAAGGTTCAGGGTATCAAGGAACTCAAGGAAGCCTCTGAACCCTGTACGGCAACCGAGGCCGACGGCTCAAACCGAGTTGTGAAGCCACAACGTGTATCTGCTCCTGGCGCACATCTGCCTCATGAACATGTGCCCGCTCACTCGGAGCCGGAAGAATCCTGGGACGACGAAGACGACGAAAATGAAGAGGAGGATGAGTATATCACTGCTCGCTCCTATCGATCCCGTGGCGAAAACACGACTGGCGCGACTACTACAATACTCTTCCCGAAATACACGCAGCAAGTGAGACGGGAATTGGCACTGGCGAAACAAATTGTCGAGGCAACACGGACAGTGGAGGATATTGAAGATGAATACTGGGATACGAGCATGGTCGCGGACTATAGTGAAGATATATTCGAGTATATGCGAGAACAGGAGGTGTGTTATTATGGATACCGAGATATGCTCGGGATTGATCGCTAACTGCATCTAGATCAAAATGCTGCCAAACGCGCACTATATGGACAACCAAGCGGAAATTCAATGGTCTATGCGGTCCGTTCTGATGGAATGGCTTGTGCAGGTCCACCATCGGTTCTCTCTACTCCCTGAGACCCTTTTCCTGTGTGTCAACTATATCGACCGTTTCCTGTCCTGCAAGATAGTCTCCCTGGGCAAACTGCAGCTTGTTGGTGCCACCGCCATCTTCATTGCTGCCAAGTATGAAGAAATCAACTGTCCTTCCGTGCAGGAGATTGTTTATATGGTTGACGGAGGCTACACCGCCGATGAGATCCTCAAGGCGGAACGTTTCATGCTCACTATGCTGCAGTTCGAACTTGGGTGGCCTGGTCCCATGAGCTTCCTGCGGAAGATCAGCAAAGCTGACGACTACGACCTGGAGACCCGGACACTGGCAAAGTACTTCTTGGAGATTACTATCATGGATGAACGCTTCGTTGGATGCCCACCAAGCTTTACCTCTGCTGGCGCTCATTGTCTCGCAAGGATGATGCTGAGAAAAGGAAACTGGGTAAGCTTACAGAGACCTGTTCGTCGTCTGTACCTCCGCTAACATTGGAACAGACCCCTGCCCACGTCCATTACGCGGGATACACCTATTCACAGCTTTACCCACTGATTTCTCTCATGATGGAATGCTGCGAGATCCCTCGCAAGCACCATGCGGCCATTTACGAAAAGTACACTGACAAACGGTTCAAGCGTGCTTCGCTGTTCGTCGAAGCTGAAATGAGAAAAGGGTTCAATCTGCCCGAGGTCACTCGGGAAAAGAGTCTTGGCAACCCGCCGTCTCTTGACGTTGACCATCACTGGAAGCGCACATAACTGCCGCTCTGCCTTGCGACAATTCTCTCCAGGACGCCCAGAAGCCTGGCATCTTGAAGCACGATTACCTGATATGCTTGAGTATTGATTGATGAACATGAAAAACAAACATAAAAAAGAGGAAACGAAACACAGCCGGGCAAGAAAAACAAGGGAAAACGCGAGCTGTTTTCCCACTTCAATCTTATCATGACACTTTCTTTTGTCGCTCGACTTTGTATGCCATGCCTTTCATGCACATTTGGGTTTTAGAACACGGAGACAATGTTTCGACGGACGGGGAATCGGATATCATCAATGGGCGGAGTTTTTTTTTTCCTTTTTTTTTTTTTTTTTTTTTTTTTTTTTTTTTTTTTTTTTTTTTTTTTTTTTTTTTTTTTTTTTTTGTTACTTGAAACGGACGACATGCCAGCCATGCCATCCGGAACCGGGAGTTCAATGGGGTCGATGGTTTCTCTTATTCCCTTTCTTAATTAATCTGCACCCTTTATATTTCCTTTGTTTATTTCTTCCACTAACCATCCAACCGATTCTCATGAACGATACATGCCCTTCCTGAAACGCTTCCCAGGGACTTCATGAAAATGCCCCCAGCATTAATGCCTCGTCTTCCCTTTGTTCCTTTTTGGACTTCTGCTCTTCTTTTCTCCATCCTTTTTTATTCTCTGTGGTTATTATCCAGGCTTAGTACACAGGAACTAGTCAATTGGATCTATCTCTTCACTGAATTAAGTGCCTGGCCGTAGAGACACTTCCTCACCTAGGACACCAAATGATATACCCACTTTGGGACCCTTCTATATCTTGGGTTCAAAGGAATGAAGTATTGTCTGCTAATAATCTATTCAATTCTATGTTTTATTTATCACTGTTCGTAGATGAATGGATTCTGTCCCTTCTTTCGTTCCTCTTTCCCCTCCAACAGTAATTTCACTACACTAAGGATAATTGAATATTAACCATGTCTATAAAACCAAAGAATATCCGGAGACTGTTGAGCCCAAACATCCTTACCTTCTATCCCCTTGTGAGGAGCTCGATGTGGCTATTACTCTTGGTTTCATAGTATGGTATAGGGTTTTTAGAGCGCAACCCGCAGACAAGGAACTATGGATCCTGGGCCCTACGGCTATTGAGTATTTAAAAAATGGCACTCAAATCAGTAAGTCAGTCAATCCTGGAGTCATGATTCTATCTCCTGATAGAGCCTAACTATTGAACGTCTAGTTATGCAGCTGCTTCCAAGGCAAAATCTTGCCTGGAATGCCATATATGACTTAAACTATACCAAGTCTAAAGACTGGAAAATATTTAACGTTAGCCATAGCCATGCAGTATACCCAGCCACGGGTACAGCTCATTAAGCCCGTCATTACTAACGCCTTTTTCGTTTGGTTTAAAGTTTACCTGATACGGGCAAAGAAGAAATAGGTATACATGTTCTAGTCTCTTGAATATTGACCTCCGTGGCTAACAGTTATAAATCTTATCTAAATATGGTTCGCATATTGCGCCATATCAGGCTCAATTCTTGAAAGCGGTAGCCAAGTCTTCGCCGTTTATAGCATTTTTATGTTAGCATTCATATTGTGGTTTAAGGTACTTTACCTCAAAGCCAGGGCCAGGTACATGCACACTTTGTTAGTCTATCGAATATAAACTCCTGTGAACTGACCATTATGGATTTCATCTAGATACTGGGGTCCTCGTATTAACCCTTACAACCCAAGGTCGGTTCAAGACCTTGATTCAGCGTTACAAATGACAAAGAAACGTATGCAACGAAAAGCGTTCTTCCGCAAATTCCGTATTTCGTCTTTATTTTCGAAGGCGCAAGGAACTGCCGAACTGGAGGAAAACAGGACGATGCTCGAAAAAGAGAGCAAAATGACGCAGAACCCAGCAAATGCTCACAGTGAGCCTACAAGGCCTCCTGTTACATCTGCAACGACATCTGCGTGTTACCCTAGGGTGCCCACAGACTGCAGTCAGTTGGAAAGTGCAGGAGTAGAAAAGTGCACAGAATCAACAATACCCGGAGAAGGCACCCGTGCAGAGACGGACGGCCGCTGAAGCAAAGAGTTATGAGTATACGCCCGAGAATGCCCTAGCCATTTGCAATTAGTTCCGAATGCAAGCAGGTTTTTCGTGGAGGTCAGGCCTTTCCAAGATCAGCAAGACTAGCATAAATAGCAAAGCAATCATCTATCTAGGATTCCGGAGTCAATACTTAGTATTTTTCAGCTTAAAATAAATAAATTGATTGGCTATATGATACACCTCTTGTAGTTAAAACATTGAATAAGAAGTAGGCTTTTTATTAGAGTACATTGGAAATCATTATATGCTGAGGTTGCCATGATCGACCATTTATAGCCCGCACCGTTTTGAGCGGACCGTGGACCGATGTTACCTGATATGGTTTAGCGAGTTGCTTTCCTGCCCCGCACCGGTCTAGCCGCGCGCTTAATTTTTTTCTGCCAAGCCTACGGTCTGCCGTTATTCATCCTCGAAGTGAATATCTACTGAGTACATATTCAACTTGTCGAGGGAAGGCTCCCGCAAGCCTTCAGTCTGGAACGCTCTTTCTGTCTTTTCTTGTTTTTTACTGTTCCTTGATCTTCAATTTTTTTCACACACTACCAACTTCCACCTCACAGCGCTAGTTAACGACCCGTCGCTACGAAATTTTCAAGTCAATGACCTCTTGAATTGTCGGCCCCTCTATCGCCCACCTTCTTCTCTGCACCTAAAAGTTTACACAAAACTTGAGCACACAACCAGCCACATAGCATGCCCCCCAAAGCTGCTCCCCGCTGTGGCTCATCCGCCGCAGCGGCAAACAGACGCACGAATGCCTCCGAACCTAGCTCGAACACCGCAACACCTGCACCGGGCGAGAATGCCAGCGCCGGACCGTCAGCCAGCAGACCGCCCGTCCAGCGACTGCAATCATTGAAGAAACGCACCCCGTCCGGCAGCATCGGACCCGCCGCGAAACCGCCGGCCCCGGGCGGGCCTGGCGAGCCGGCTAAGCCTACGTTGAAGTACAAACCGCGTGCGGTGGGGCGTCGCAGTAAAGAGGAGCGAGAGGCGATTGAGAAACTCGAGGCAGAGCGGAACCGAGAGAGATTGGCGGAGGCGGCGGCCATCCAGCGCGGACGGGGAAATCATGGCCCGGGTGGTCGGGGCGGGTTTGGACGAGGTCGTGGGGGACAATTTGGGTCTGCGAGCGGGCCTTTGGGGTCTATGCAAGGCCGGAGGGGTCGGGGTGGTGGTCCGGGTGGGTTTGGATCGAGGTTCAACGATTCCAGGGCGTCGTCTATGTCGAGGCGGAGTCGGTCGGTCATTGATATTGGGAGTGGGGCGGTTAGTCGGGATGTGTCATCCGATGAGAGTGACAATGAGATCCGGGTCAGCATTGATCATATCAATCTGGACAGTGATGATGAGGAGGCGGAGCAGGTGGTCGATAAGAAGAAGGGAAAGCTTGCGATGAAGAACGCGGAGGCTTCCGGGGAGAAGGGTCTACGACCCATTCGTGTGGAGAGACATGAGCATGAGGAACGGGTGGTCAGCGTCAATATGGAGTCTAGCTCGAGTAAATCTGCCGAGCTCCGCCAACAAGCGCAAGCAAAGGCTGCAGATGATGGCGCTCTATTTGTGCCAGATGATGATGGTTCATCTGGTTCGGCTACGGAGACGGAGACGGGGCCCCGGGTGAAACAAGAGCCTACGGATGATGACCATGCTATGGCGGATGTCGTTCCCCATGCGGATGAAGGACTGACCACCGATGATGGCTTCCTGCCGGAGCAAAAGGTGAAGGTCCGCCGGAAGATCTCTCGGGAGCCACCCGCCGTCAAGGATCCTAAGAGTTTACTACGCACCAAGGAAGATATAGAAGAGTATGAGAGACATGTGCAAGACCTTGCGATGGTGAAGGATCTGTTTACGAAGGAAGAGCCTAAAGAGTCACAGCCCGAACAAGTTGAGGTTGAGTCTTCGGCGGAGGACACAGAGGCGGCGGCGGCAGACGACGCGGAGAAGGACAAAGATAAGGAAAAAGAATCGGAAGAGGAAGAAGATGAGTCTGCTAAGGACAAACTATCCGGCCAGTTATTCCTGATGCAATTCCCACCCATGACACCTAATCTGGTGCCAGAAAATAGTGGTGATAAAGCCGCTGCGGCGTCTATAGAAGCTCCGGGCCAGGGTGCCCCCGATGGGACAGCTAGTAGCAACGGTATTGCGCCACAGCAAACGGGAGTCAAACGCGAAGACGGTGTGGATATTCTCGATGAAGCGGATGAATTCCAGCCCACAGAGCCTTCTAAGGTGGTCACCGCTACGGATTGGCAGCTCAAGGCCGGACGCGTAGGCAAGTTGAATGTCCATGCATCCGGACGAATGACGATGGACTGGGGCGGTATCAGCTTTGAACTGGATCGCGCCACTGCCGTTGACTTCCTCCAAGAAGCACTGATTGTATCCGCGGCTGCCGATCCAGCTGAAGGGGGAGTTCCGGAAGAGGAAAACAGAGTATGGGCTATGGGACAGCTCAGCGGCAAGTTTACCGTGACGCCTGATTGGGAGAAGATGCTATGAAGCGGGAAGGGCTACGGCAACATCAAACCCTAATAGACGTCGAGTCATGAAGGGTGGTCTCAGGGTAGTATCCACCCGCCATGCTTGAGGCCCGACTCTCTACGGCTGTGGCGTATCAGTTGATTGATCTCTAGATCTGCATCTGTATCCCAATGCATCTAGAAATAGCGGCCAACGAAATTCAAAGAGGCCGACGAATCATGGGGAGGGACAAGACCTGCTCCACGAATGCTGTACTCCCTTAGGTACCGTACTTACCGATCTTAACTTCAGGGAAAGTTGATGACGTGCATTGCGGCGATGAAGGTGCACAATAAGCTCCACGGACTGACCTCAGAACATTCCTATAATTAGTACAGGGACGTGTGGCCGACGAAACAAGTGAACATTCATTGGCAGAGAGTTGATCTGTATGTAAGTGTATGTAAGATGAATGTTGTTCCGATATATCAAAACAAAGTGTACGTAACATTTTTTGCCGTTGGATTGAATGCACCACGTCACGGCGTGTCGTTTCCTCTGCCTTCCTGACTTTCTTAGTAATTTTTTTTATATTTATCTTTATTTTAATTTTATCTTTTTATTATTATTTTTGGTTTCTTACCTTATCTTTGAATTTCTGCATGATTTCCGTTAGCTACTACCCATGACGGTACAACGTACGATAAGGGTCCCGTGCGAAAATCGAGGCGACCATCAAACAGGAAATTACACCAACCTCGCGTGGAGCCTTCAGGCACCCTCACTGGCCATGGACGGGTCAGCCATGGTACTAACTGGGGAAAGTCCGATGGCGATTGTTACAAGGGTTGTTTGGGGCTCCACCGCTTTGGATTGGTTTTCGAAACCCTGACAAGCTTCTATGAGTGGCACGAGACATCGATCGACTCGCGCTACTGCCAGCCCGTGCTGACGCGGCTGGTGACCGTCCAATGAGATCGCCGGGAATAGACGCAGAGGCGGGTCTCACAGTGGGGCCGTGCCTGTTAGTCGAACAGAAAGAAGCCAAACACTCCCAGGAAATAAACTAATTTCCAGGGCCAACGGGGGTCGGTGGGCGTCTGGCCGGGTTTTCTTCTCCCTTCAACTGCTGCTCAGTTCTCCATCTCTGCGCGGCTTGTTTTTCTTCTTCCTGTTCCCCCGTCGTCGTGGTTGCTGTTCTATTTTGTTGTTGGGTGTTTCGGCCTTTTTCTGTATTCTGATTGTTACTATTATCACCCTTCATCTCCTGAAACGTGTCTCGGGATTCCCTTGTGAGGAGTCTCTCGCTTAATAGCCTCGTTTCCCCCTGACACCCCCTCGGTCTCTGTTGCGACGCGACTCCTCGACACCAGGTTTACTTGAGGTTGGATCAATATTGCCGATATACTTGATCTAGTCACGAACTGTCGTTACCGTTTACTTCCCTTTTGCGAGATTCACCGTCCGATCAGTGGACCCTCAGAGACGATCTCTCGAGAGACCCGTATCATCATCGCAAATCGCTCAGATCACAATCATCATGAAGACGTCAAATATTCTTCTGTGCTTGGCGCCTGCGGTAGCACTCGCCGCTGAGGCAGATCAGGCGCCTGCCGCTGTCGCGCCCAGTCCTTCGCTACCGAACATTACGCCTCCGGTCCCGTTGCCAAATATTCAAAATCCTCAAAGCGGAGAAGACGAGTCGAAGTTACCATTGGAAGCACGTCAGATGGTCCAAATCGCCAATGCTGGTGTAGCCAAGCCTCCGGCTGCCGCGACCACGGAAGAGATTCTCACAACAACCGTTATGGATCAATGGCCGGCGCCCTCCAGTGGATCAATTGGGTTGGGAACACTGACCGCATCAGCGGGGGTAACGAAGTCGCTGCGCGCGCGGAGTGAAGGCACTCTTGGCCAAACACCATGGATAGGAATGGCTATCGGGCTGACATGCACAGCGCTTGCAGCTGTGATGCTGGGGTGATCGCCGCGCCGTCAATCATCTGGCGTGAGATTTTGAGCCCTTCTCTCCAAGTCTCATAGTTGGCCTATCGGATAACCAACGACCATCGCATTTCATCCCCCATTGGGTGGGGTTTGCATAAGGAGTTTGTCTTTTTCTTCCTACTCTTCTTCTACGACCTGGCAACCTATATGGTTGCTCATTGCTACGAGCGTATTTGCATTCATGCATCCGACAGCAGAGAGCCCTGTAATACTCTGTGGATAGTATATGGGCTCTGCTGTTCGTGTTTCATAGCTTCTTCTTGTGTGCTGCATTGTTCTTGGCTGCACTTGCATTCATACCCGACTGTTGTATAGACTGGGTTTGCCACGCTTTTTCTACGTGTACATGATACCTTTTTTTTTTTTAGATTTTTTTCTACCTGCTCCGGCCTTGGTATACTCGGATTCAGTCGACGATGTATCTACTATGCATGATGATTCAACCAATCAATCAATATATACATATTATTATTATTATTATTAACAATGCTTGCTACGTGTCTTTTTCTCTTTCTCTTTCTCTTATTTTGCGTTCACGGCAGAACACCGGATAGCCAATAGAATCAAAAAGGTCCGACGTCTCACGTCTTTGTTCTTGGGGCGCCGGCAAACAACATGCGGGCAACACGAAGCCTCCCCCGGACAAACAAAGATCAGCCTTGTTGTCGCATGCGACTTGGCAGGCTGACAGCACGAACTTAAATGTCACCGACCTCTCCCAGATCTGTTATTTGATTCACCCATAGATTCTTGGGGTGTATCCTGAAATTTCATTGACTTCACCTTCTGGATCTAGATCACTTCATCTAGCGCCAGTCGTCTCTAAACTCAAGAAAGCAACAAGAGTACCGGGAGGCGAAGAAAGATGCACGATGAGAACGAGCAACCGAAGAACATCCCTCCTTTCACGCCGATGTCCTCTCTCGGGCACGAGTTGGGCGTTATGTTCGCCTTTCTTGCGGCCTGTTTCGTAATCATGGGTTTATATGTCTTCTTCTGGCGAGGTAAGCGTCTCCTCTTGGATCTAATACCTATCACCTCGGATGAAATGTGGATTAATGACCTGTCCGACAGCATTCGAACGTCGGGAGGCACAAAGAGAAAAGGCCCGTAAAGAGCGGTTCACGAGGAGAGACGTCCATCATGGGCGCAGCGGCATCCCTGAGAAGATGTATGATAATCGGAGAGTCGAGCTACCGGGGAACAGCCGATATGAACTCCCAAATGGGTATGAGAATGGGGAGAGATCGACTAATATGAAGATGGGTTCCGCCGGTGCTCGGGTGAATCGAGCGAATGGCTGGATGGAGATGGATGATCTGCGTGCGCCGCGGAGATGACAATCCCGTTTTGGATTAATCTATATTCTTGTGATATGTTCTTTGCTTGGCTACCTGGCTTCTTTTTTGTATCTACTCCATACAGGGGACGTTGGGATTTTCAGGGGTTGCTGCTGGCCGATGGTATTAGATTGGTCTCCTGGGATAGCCGAATATGCTATTTTTGAAAAGGCAAGTCAAAGGCGAGCCTTGTTGCCTTCAAGCTAGCTATTATTCCGCGCCTATTCTATATGCAGGTTGTGAGGATACTCCCGGTGGTTCCCCAGCATCCCACCCCTGAAGCTCAGCGATGTCTACTCAGGGTTGAGTGGCTGGGATGGGAAACTCTCCGTATGGACTAAATGGATCATAATGTATGAGCCACTGGCACTTTAGGCTTGCTGATCTGCCGTTGATTGGGTGGGTTCAGGGAGGAGTTCCCAATGAAGAAAAAGGCGTTAGCTGTATATATTTTTGCGGTGTTTATGGCATATCATGGATTGGTTTCGACTGTACGTAACACAGCCTACGGCTAAATCAAGCATAATTTCTTGTTAAAGTACTACTATTATTGACGACATTATTAGACCCTGTCAGGTACTAGTACTATCTGGGGTTCAACAACCGAACTGATGTTTTCTACACACCAGTTACGGTCATGAATACCCTAGGTAGTCTGTATTGTCAAGGGAACCGCCGACTCCGTAGGATAAGAGGTAGAGGATCTGCACCTGACTGCATTTGTCCTGTCAGATATGGCGGGCACGTGCCTTGCAGCTGCATAGCGCAACAAGCGGTAAGACAATTGGGGAAGAGAGAATCCCATCACCCAAGAGACGGAGATGCTCAAGTGGATGCTCCTGCTCAAGTCAAACCCGAATTAGACTAAGACCGGTTGGTTCTCTCCACCGCCTCAGGACTAAATCGTAAGGGAGCTTGAGAGTATGGCGGTGACCGGACAACTACTTCAATTGTCTGGACTCTCGGCGGGATGGGCCAGGGGGAGTATGGTGAAAAGTGTAGAGTGGGTGTTGATCCGGGTAGAGGTTAATCCTTGAAGGCTGTCGCATGCAGGTTGCTGTTTTTTTCATTATTGTCTGGAAATTGATGCGCATGTAAAAGAGTGCCTCCAGGAATGGCCAGGGCGGGGCACGCAAATCACTAATTGTGTTTTTTTTCCCGTTTGGTTGCCAACGCAGGCAAACACCCCACCTGCTGGTCTCTCTTCGGCGCGCGGCTCTACCTTAACTAATAATCAACTTCAACGGACTCTTTCCCCCTCTTTCTTCATCCCACACAACAAATAAACCACTTCTTGACCTTCCATCTTCTTTCTCACCCTTTCGCGGTTGACTACCCTCCTCGTTTCACCCACTTCCCTTTTCCGACCCTTCTCCGTCGTTTCTCCGTCCATCAGTCACTATGGGTGCTCACTCTGCTGTTTGGCAAGGTACGATTGAAATGACTGTCCCTTTCTCCTGACTGGCTCTTGCTCGAAGCTCGTCTGAGCTAGTATCTCCATGGACCGATGTAGCTAATAGTTCTGTTTTCTTGTTCACAGGATATGTCGATTCCAGGTACCGTCCACCCCTTAAGACTTTCTCCTATTACCCCACTTCCGCAATCCGAAGCTCTCCCCGACAGCTTTCCGCCGTTCAGTTAGCCGGCCATGTATGCTGACCACAACCATACAGCTTGATGGGATCCGGCCACTTTGACAAGGCTGCCATTCTGAGCCACGACCTTTCCGGCACTGAGGCTTACTCTCCCGGCTTCACAGTATGCGACCACCGAATTCCATGACACTGGATCCGCCGACTCCGTGTCCCGCGGGATCCCAATATTCAACCACTAATGACCGTCACAGATCAGTGTCGATGAGCTCAAGGAACTCGCTGCCGCCTTCACTGATAGCGGCGTGGCGATGGCCAATGGTTTCCACGTCGGCGGCGAGAAGTTCGTCGCTATCCGGGCCGATGACCGCAGTCTATACGGAAAGAAGGTACAACGCCCGCTTGCACACTAGAGACCTGACCGGAGTCTCCATATCGAAAAGTCGAAAACATGCTAATTCCCGACTAGGGCAAGGAGGGTATTGTCGTTGTGAAGGCCAAGTCCTGCGTCATGATCGCCCACCACCCCGAGTCTGTCCAGACCACCAACGCCGCCACCGTTGTCGAGAACCTCGTTGACTACATCAACAAGTACTAGACGGAGACGGCGGTGTGGAAACGAAATGAATGTCTTCTTAACTTGTGAAAAAGGACTGTGTCTGCTTTGAATCGATTTACTGGCGGGTCCTCTTCATTTCTACTATTACTCTACCCTTTTTATTCCTTTTATGTTCGCCGATATTGAGCATCGCTCGTAGATATGTGCCATAGGTTCTGATCTAGTACGCAAGAAAGATTTCCAATTTCCTGTCTCATGGATAGTTGTCGATAGGCAATAGTATAGTGGTTTGTGAGATTGGATCTGCAGAACAGGCTTTCTCGTTATCACTCTGTACTAGTATGTTGAACGTGGTGTCCCTTTCCCCATGAAATACACATTTGAACAAAAGAAGTATAATTACAATTCTAGCATTACAATATATATCCCCCTTCAACATAGACCCAGTACAGTGTCATCTCCCTGCCAAACAGAGAAAGCACACCAACCCCATAAAAAGGAACAAGTAATTCATATCCATCTCATCATAATCATCGACACCCCCATCCACTCTTCCATACTTATACCCATACTCATACTCAACAACAACCATCCACCTCTCTCACACACACACCCACCCACCCATAAGACCAAAAAAGAAACCCCTCTAAACAGGCAACTCAGCATTACTCCTCCCCCCCGCCAAAACCTCCAACCCCTTCTGCAAATACGGGCCCACAACCGGAATATTGCCCGCAAACTGCCCAATCGTGATCAGAAAATCGCCAAAGAGGATAAACAGCCCGTACAGTTCGATCAGGAAGCCCGTGAGTGGCCAGCGCAGGAGGATGAGGAGGATGCCGGCGGTGAATGCGGCCGTGCCTTTTAGTTTCTGGCGGCGGCTGAAGAAGGCGAGGGTTTTTTGGACGCCGATTATGAGCGTGAGGCCTATTAGGAAGAGGATCTGTTTTGTTTTGTTAGTGCTTGTTGGGGTGGAGTTGGGGGGTGGGTTATTTGGGGGAGATGTACGTTGCCCATTGCCAGACTATGTATTGTTAGCTTTTACTCTTGTTTGGGGAAGTTTGGTGGGTGAGTGGAGGGAAGGGAAGGGACATACAGCGAGCGATCGAAGAAGAGAAGGACGCCGCCGAAGAGGAAGAGGGCTCCTGTTTTATGGGACCTTGGTCAATTGATGCGCTTCTTTTTTTTCCCCTTTCCAGTGTGGGTATTTTTGTCCAGGTGTTTGACGGTGTGTATAGGATCGTGCGACATTGTTAATGGAGGAGACGATGGCTGCTACGTACCGCCTGAGCAGAAGATCACCCCGATTTCTGTATACCATGTTAGATCGTGGACGTTGTTCTTGGGCGCGTGACCCTGCATCCCGTGCTTACTTTGGTTATCTGAGAGCCACATTGTGGGCATTCTGGACTGTGATTGAGATGGTGAGGATTATGGGTAAGAGGAGAGCGTGCGATTTGCTAGGTAGCGGAGGAGAAGGTGTTCATGTGCTGGTGGCAATGCAATTGTTTGGCGATGTTGTGGACGAGGTAGAGGGTTAGGTCCCGAAAAGTTAGGTGCACGATAGATAAGATACTATTGGGTTATTGTATTGGTCCGTTTGGAGTGGTTTTTGGATGGCGCACTGAGCCACACAGGGTATTTCTTTTCGGGGGAGTTGGGAGAATTGAAACGGAGTTCAGTCGTGTTGGATGGTCATTATTCATTAATAGAGGTGAGAGAGCAAGTATGGATATTTATCGTTATTTAGATTGACAATGGCGATTGATTTGCTTTTCCTTTTCTGCCACGTCTCCCCTTTTGTCTTAGGCTGGGGCTAGGCGCTTTGGGGAGGCGGTGTACGGGCTAGCTTAGAGTGCGTTTTAACCGCACATTTTTCGTTTCGATTGTTACCTTCTTGATTGTTGTTGATATCTGAAGATGTGATGGCCATTGGATGACGTACGCTTGCTCGTTACATCCAATGTTTCGATTATATACCGAGCCAATGTAATGATACTGCTTGAATCAGTATTGGTGGCGTCACCTTGTGCAGTTCTGGTACTATCCAGATGTCATTTAATGAATGATGGCGATGTACAACAACAGCTTTGAATCAGACTGGAACTGGTCTATATTTGTATAATCACATCTAGATCCCCTGGATCTCTTTGATTCCCTCTTGTCAGCCTTCTGGCTCCCTTATACGCCGCGGCGACAGCGTCCCTGGATGCTGTAACTGACGCTCTTGCTCCGTGGAGCGTCGGTATTAGTCGAGTGCAACTGCACAAGGCGAAGAATGACTAATATAAAGGTCACGATTAAGCCGGAGCGCTTTCTTTGAACCTGTCTCGAGAGGGGCACGGTGGGTGGAAAGGGCTTGACTGTGATGGCCGGACATTCTACATAGTAGACCAAATCATAGCATAGTATCTGCAATGCATTAGCCTTCTCCATATCCAAACTCGGCAACTCTACCATCGTAGCTCACCTCACTTGCGAGACAAATTCACGTAAAACATCACTTCCTCTACGCAATTTTCAACGCCCATTACTTGAGAACCACATGCGCCGCCCTCAACTCCAGATAACTCTCAGGCACGCCCTGCGCCAGAGACCGGACCACCCCAAAGACCTCCTTATCGTGATACCTCAGCCGGGTCTTGGGATCCGTATACGGAGCCGGCAACCCGGTGATATCGCAATACCTTGTCTGCTGCGACGGGTGCAGCGACGGCGCTGACTCGATATTCGTATACGTCACCGCCGGCCCCGACGAGTACATTGCCCGTGCATTCTTCTCTAGGACAAGCGTGGAGAGGTTCTGCGCTGCTTGCGCGATGTTCGTGCGCTGACCCACGTCGGCGGGTGTCTGGCTGCCGTCTGTACTGGCGGAGGTGGTGGCCACGAGAGGTGTCGTTGCGCCGGAGTTGGCTTGCGTGGCCATCTGGGACGCTTCCCTCCGGGAGCTCTCGGAGATCAGTTGCTTGACATTCTTGTTGCGCCGCTGGGAAGGCTTCCAATGGGGGTTGCGGAAGGGGCGCGGGACCTGTGCGATGTCGAGTTGGTTGAGGAGTTGTTGGTGGCTTTCGTTCTCAGCGGGGGTGGGAGGCGCCATTGTAGTTAGGTTGAGTATTCTTTCTTAGTTGGTTGGTTAGGTGGTAGGAGGTGAGATGTCAAGTTGCTGGTCGGTGCGGAAAGGCGAGATCGTGAAGCTGGGAGATGGTCCGGAGTGGACGGTCTTGACACGGATTGGTCTCTAGCGCACAATGCTTCTATAGCAAAGAAGTTGGGCGTGTGAATTGTATGGCAACACACTATAGTAATATTAATATTGTTTGAGCATGAATTATAAAGGACCAATATAAAGCTTCAGATTTGGCTCGATTTACACTTAGAACTCTAAGCCACGTGATGCACCGCATTGGGCAGTATTGATGGGCGAGCACAAACAAACACCAGACCAGGCACTCTATTCATAACCCTCGTTATTCAGTACCAGTAACAATGGTGGGTTGACTAAGTATGGATCTATAGAGATAGGGACAGTACTGACACAGATCTTGTAGGAGAGCCCACACGAGCACCAGCAAGCGGTGATTCTCTCACGAATCATCAACAATGTTGTATGTTACCTGTGACCATCATAAATATATTGATATTGATAGTTGAACAGGAAAAGCTCAACGAGGCCATCATGGTCATGAACAAGAGCCTCCAGGTATGTCAATCTTCTCTATGGCCCTGACACTTTGCTAAGAACTATATGCAGGAGGTCAATATTCAGAACATGAATGTCGAGCTGGTGGCGCAAATGTTCAAGAATTACCAGTCTAATGTGCTGTTTCATTTGGAAGGTACTCATTCTTCTCTCGCTATATTATGAATCTAGACTGACAGGACTAGCTACCGAGAACTTGAAAGAGCCGTCGCAAAGCGAGTGATTTCAATGAGTCTTGAGTACATATGATGGGATATGAGATCAATCATGATGAAGACATTAGATACCACAAGGAGTAAATGTAGGGAATGAAGGTTACTGGGATTGACTTTGGTATAAGTTTTATTTAACACAATATATTGTAAACTTATTTCTTTTTTTTTATTGTCAGTTTATACATCTTGAATGGACGGAGCAGGCCTACAGAGACAGAGAGACTGATGTCTTGGCACCATACAAGACCAACAGTGGCTCTTCCGTCCACTGCGCCGCCACCGTTCAAACCGGGGATTTTAAGCTTCACATTCTTTCATCTTGGGCACTGTCGCCAATAGTCTCTAAACCGACTTTGATACCCCAATCAAGTGCAGACCATCCCTCTGTTAAAGCCTCGCCATTGATCTGTCCGCGACACCTGCAATGCGGTGAACCGTATCCCCGGAAGCTCTTTCGTTGCTCTTAGTTGATCCCACCTCCACGACGCCATGACTATCACATCAGTACAAGCGGTTCTTCCCGGCCGCTATGCGATCAACTCGACTGAGAAGAGTGCTGCGAAACCACCTCCGAAGGTCTATAATGTCCAAGAGCCTCCCTTCAAAGGCTACCACGCCCCCCAGCCAGATGGCTATCAGCGGAGCAGGTCAAAGCCCGACACAAGCGCTATCGTGATTGACAATGGTACGTTGACCTGCACTCCTAGTCCCCGGCTTATCTACACATGCTGATATCTTGGTTTCCTTGACAGGCTCGAATTTGGTCAAAGCCGGATGGTCATTCGACAAGAACCCCCGTTTCGTCATTCCCCCGGTGATGAGTCGGTACCGCGATCGGAAACTCAATAAAGCGTGTCAGTTTATTGGATACGATGCCTACGTCGATGCCACTACGCGCGGCCAGCTGCGCTATGCGTTTGACCCTGGCAGCAGCGTCGTCGGCAACTGGGATGTGATGGAAGGGGTGCTAGACTATCTATTCCTTAAACTGGGGGTCGACGGTGCCAACGGTGGCATCGACAGACCCATAGTCATGACAGAACCGATCGCGAATCTCAACTACCCCAGAAAGAGTGAGTCGGCTCCTTCTACGTACCCCGCCATGATGTCGTCCCGCTGACACCTTGCTAGTGATGAACGAAATCCTATTCGAATGCTACTCTGCGCCTTCAGTCGCTTATGGAATCGACTCCCTGTTTTCCTACCGGTACAATCGTGGAACCGATGGCTTGATTATCTCCTCCTCCCATACATCGACGCACGTCATCCCTGTGCTAAATAACAAGGCCCTCCTTTCGAACTGCTCACGGCTCAACTGGGGTGGAATGCATGCGTCGGATTACCTACTGAAACTGATGCGATTAAAATATCCGACCTTCCCTGCCAGAATGACCGAAAGCCAGATGGAAGACCTGGTCCATAAGCATTGCTACGTGTCGAAGGACTACGATCAGGAACTGGGCAAATATTTGGATTGGACGGGCCTCGAAGATAGGGATCTTGTTGTTCAATACCCATTTACGGAGCATGTTGTGCCAGAGAAATCTGAGGAAGAACTGGCGCGGATTGCAGAGCGCAAGAAAGAGAGTGGACGTCGACTACAGGAACAAGCAGCCAAGATGCGGCTGGAAAAGCTCATGAAGAAGGAGCAGGAGCTGGAGTATTACAAAGATCTTCAAAATGGTCTTCAGTCGGAGACTAAGAAGGAGGCGAGGCGCATCTTGGAGGCTGAGGATCTGAAAGACGAAGCACACCTTGAACGGATCATCCGGGACTTGGAACGTTCTATCAAGCGATCCAGGAATCGGGACCTCGGGGTGGAAGAGAATGAAGAGCCCGCGGAGGAAATGTCGTTCCCCTTATTGGATGTACCGGACGAGGAACTGGACGAAGCTGGTTTGAAAGAGAAGCGTCATCAGCGACTTATGAAATCCAATGTCGAGGCCCGGCAGCGCGCAAAGGCAGAGAAGGAACGGGAGAAGGCCCGCCGGGAAGAAGAGGAACGTCTTGACCGTGAGAAGCGCGAGACCGACTTTGAGGGCTGGCTCTCTGAACGCAGGACTAACCGACATGTAAGGATGCACGACGGGGAATCTCACGATGCTGCTGCTAATCGCTTAATAGAACATCTTGCAAAGGATCAAAGAACGTGACAGGTTAAAGGCAGACCTCGGTAACCGCAAATCGTTGGCTAGTCAGATGCGCATGAAGACCCTTGCCAACCTCGCTGCGGATGGCCCCAAGAAGCGAAGACGTGGTGGCGATGACGACGACTTCGGTGCGAACGACGAAGACTGGGGTGTCTACCGTACCGTGGCCACCGGAGAGCAGAGTGACGAGGAAGAGGAAGAAGATCTCGGCGGAATGCTCGATGTCGTCGAAAAGGAGCTGCTCGAACACGACCCTGACTTCACGGAGAACCACACTCTCGCTGCACAGTCAGACTGGACCAAGAGCCTTGTCCATGTATTCCTGCGGGGACCTTGGCCATTCGACCCGGAAAGTCAGCGGGAGGCTCATCAGTTGCACCTGAACGTGGAGCGGATCCGAGTGCCCGAAGTCGTGTTCAAGCCGTCCATCGCAGGTATTGACCAGGCCGGCTTGGTCGAGGTCGCCGCGGACATCGTCAACCAACGATTTACGAACCCGGAGGACCAGTCTCGGTTGCTGCGCGATGTATTCATGACTGGTGGCAACACACTCTTCCAAAACTTCGACGAGCGCTTCCGTCGCGAATTCCGGGCCTTCCTGCCTCTTAACGCCGAGCTCAACGTGCGCCGTGCCAAAGACCCTGTTCTCGATGCCTGGAGAGGAGCTGCGCAGTGGGCTTCTGGTGCCGAGCTGACCAAATCATCTATCACGCGACAGGAGTACCTCGAGAAGGGCAGCGAATATCTCAAGGTACGTTCTACACCAGTCTACAAATACTACCTCGAATGCATCGCATTGGCTAACTAAGTCCTAGGAACATGATCTGGGGAACGTCACCACGTGGTAAACATGTCAGCAAGATAGGAGATATGATAACCCGGCCTTTACAATCACGTTCTCATGCTCTACAGTACCAAAGGCTCCCTGAGGGACGTATGTCAGAGAACTGACCCAGTTGATTGGCGTTCGGCACAAGAACAGCCTCCATCATCTGACAGCAAGTACATTGCACCATTGGCCGGAGGGCTCGTATAACAACCTTGGAAATCCATGGCGCGAGGTACAAAAGAGGGAAATTGGTTCCGTGAAGAAAACCCAGGAGTCTGGCGCAGGGGACAAATAACATGTACAGATACGGCTTAATCGGAGCGGTTGACCTGTGATAATTCATTTCAATGCCACTTATCTTATTCACATCCGTTTTTCATTTCCACATACACAGCATTGCCGTCCCATGGACGCTGCGCTATCTAATCCCATAACCAATTCACTCAACACTTGGTACTCCGTATGAACAGGAGGTTCCCTTGCATATATAAAATCTCCAGGTGAAACTTAACCCCACAAGGGATATTGGGACCTGGGATATGTCATATCCCTCTCGTTTAACAACAACATTAGCCCTCCGTCTATCTTGAGTCCCCTTACGTCCTCTCTCCCTTGACATAGTAATGAAACAAAGAGTAAGGACTTAATGGTCGGTCAAAGTTCTTGGTAGACTTAATCTTGGATTGAATTTAGTAGTTTGTTTACCGGGTAATTTAGTCGGGGGAATATGTTTTGCGATGTAAGGAGGACGAGGTTATGATGAGATATTGTATGGACTTACACGGGAAAATTAAAATGAACCGAAAATGAAATAAACAAGGGAGAAAGAACAAAAGGGATCGAACAAACAGAATGTACCCAGTACACCCTCAGGCAGCGATGCTTTAACATCACCTGATACAATTGTCAGCACAAAGAAAGACTAACATTGGTAAGACAAAGGTCAACAAAAAAAAGAAGAAAAAAAAGAAGAAAAGTAAGACGTCATAGAAGGCAACCCGACAATTCACAATCCCATGCATGCATCAAGAGGAAAGTCTAGAGCAGCGCCCGGGACAATAAGAGCGGGATTCTTAGTCACGATGATATTAGTGCAGTGGATTTATAAACAAGTGGGTTGACCCGGGACGAAAAAGAAAATTAGTAGTATCCTTCAGCCTTGTGGGTCTAAGCCCGAATCGCAAAGGTCCTCGTCTTTTCCTCCAACTCCTCGGAGGAAGTTACTCGAGCAAGGATGGGAGGTGCCGACTGTTCCGACTTACACTGCACATATGACTTTTCCCGAGGGGATAGAGGAAAGTCTACTCCGTAGGAAGTGCTTGTCATGACTAAAAACCGAGCATGGGTAGACTTTGCTACTAGTGACATTGGCGCATCGACCGGTGCCGATCTTCAGGAGCCGTTTAGCGCTCGAAGCTTCAATAGCTTCCCGTCTGGTAAACTTGTTTGTTGGGTGGGCTTCCTATGACGCATTGGGCGTGTGGCGTGGTTACGGTCTTAGAATCCGATTTGTTTGTTTTGTTCGACAGCACAGATGGATTAAGAAATTGGGATCTGGACGGCCAGCGGCCAGACCAGACCACGGCCAGGGCCAAGTCAGATGTCCTGGTTTTTGGGTGGACCTTGGCAAGACGACGATCCTTGTACGGTACGGCGGCAATCCCTTGGAACCGAGAAGACTTTCTTGCTTGAGTCGTGTACTTCGTAGAATATTCGGCCGTGAGGTGACATGATCGTGTACTCGGTACATTAGTTAGGGCTGAGGGTGGGTAGCTAGAGCACCTCATGGGGGGAGCCGAAGCGAAAAGGAAAGGTTCCATTCTCTTCTCGAGGACGGAGCACAGTGCCAGAACACATTTCCACCCTATAGTCCACCGCTATTATCATACGTTGTGCGGGGCGCATCGGCCGTGTACTCCGTAATACACGACTCTTCTTCCGATTATTATAGACCTTCCATTTCGGGACCACCAAATAGACATTTCTGCATGAGGATCATTAGAACCCGTGCGCCTGTGCATAGGTGCTCACACCGTGCGTACTCACACCGTGCACGCCCCGGAGTACGTATCCAGGGTGTTTGTATCGGTAATAATTCGGAACTTGGGCCTGTAATTTGAGGTTTAGTCAAAGTAGAGTCACGATTCGATGAACTAATACTAGTAGTAGAAGAGCAGAGAAACCGAATATCCGCGATCGACACATCGAGACCGAGGATCACGGGAGGGTCATCTGCCTCGACCTGCTCTTCATGCTAAACCCGGACGGGATTAGTGGGTAACATGACAGGATGAAAGTCTACAACAACCTCAAGCTTTTGACCCATTTGGATTTCTCGCTAAGTCTAAACCATTTGACTTTCCTTGTCTTATCTGACTTTTACCTCATGTATTAGCTAAGTTGGACGGTCAATTGGCTCAACATGTGCATTCCGCGGGATGCCGACTGGCTCAGTCCACCCGCAAACGAGACCATTCCCTATGAAGTTATACTATGAAAAATGGATTGCCAAAAAGTCATGCAACGATTCCCCTCCCGAACCATGGACTGATGCCCGGCACCTCCCTTGCTCTGGATTTCTGTGTGCTGCAGATCTCGTCCACTGGGACCCGTGATTCCGACTCCCTAATCTCCACCCCCTCCGGTAATGCTGATGACCCTTCCTGCGTATGTGATGCCAGGATGCAGATGGGCGGCGTCGAGAGGTATCACTCAGACAAGGATCAGCTGCAAGTTCTACGTTGTTGGTCAAAGCTGTCGGTGTCACTGAGTCAACAAAGTCTCTGATTGGTGAACATGATCTGTGGATCAACCGTGGACTGGTTTTTTGGTCCATTTCGTGATAACCACTCCCAAAAGTTTACTTCATGCAGAGGAAATTATGACGCATCTGGGGAAATCAACAGCTGCCAGGTAGCACTTCCATACTAGGTAATTCTATTTTTTTTTTTTCCGTCCCCTCTCTGTCTACCCTCCCTTTCGACAGACAGGGAGGGTAAATGGAACTTCCCACCGTGGATCCTCGATAGCAGCCGCCGCCATGATTCGAGAATTTTGACGCAAAAGTAAGCTGCCCGTCGGTTGGCTCGGGTGTGATGTTATGTGATTGATGCCCAGCACACAGCAGCCCTGTAGATATAAAGCCAGGTCCTGATCGCTCCCTACCTGTGGTTTCTATCCATCAATCACATTAGCCTGCCACACGGGAGTTCACCTTCTATATACTTCAGTTCATCCACCAGTCTGACTGTACTATTAACTCAAACATACGTATATACATTTATATACAAATCAACACAACAACATGCTCTCGAGTTCGATCACACGTCCGCTGCAGCTCTTCACCCGGGTGATGCAGTGGTCTAGCGCTGTCATTGTGATGGGTATCACTTCTTACTTCATCAACAAGGGTCCCCGTGGATTGTCAATCACATATCAAGAAATCATTGTATGTTCCCCGTTTCTCATATTGGCGACTAGTAGCTAATACCACGATCCACAGTCTACCATATCGGTCGTGTTCTTCCTGCCAGGCTTTGTGTCACCGTTCATGCCCACGGCTCTTAGTAAATTCGTTCTGGGGATTGATGTTGTCTTCTCGTATCTGTATGCAATCCACCCCCATTCCTACCCCAAGACACTAAGTACTGATCAAATGCCCTAGGTGGCTCACCGCATTCATCTTCGCCGCCCAAGACTACAACCGTCACAACTGCCGCCTCTTCGCTCCCCCAGGAGTCTCCTGCTCCAAGAAGAAGGCCAACGAAGCATTTATCTTCCTAACCTTGTAAGCCGTCCAACTTCCATCAACCATGCCCCCTAGACTGACAGCAAGACAGCATCTTCACCTTCTTCGGCATGTTCCTTGAGGTCCTCGGTCTCTGGGCCTACCGTCGCGAGAATGTCCCTGTCCGCGAAAAGACCGGCGGTGCTCACGGCGGTCCCGCCGATGCCCCGGTCGCGACGGCATAAGCATCAAACTACACTGTCGTCCACGATCAAGTACATATAAGGCGGGCGGACCAGACAATCCACGAGAACGATTCACGATACCATTGAACGGGTTTCCCAGGGCATGCACTACGCAGACGTAATAATACACCTATCACGAGTGAGGAGATGCCAATCTACTTGTGAGGTATTGGCAAGGGGGAAAGTGTGGAGGTCATAGATGGGTGGTTGAGGTGGTTGGAGGTATACTAATACTTGTAATTTCGATATCCGGATAGTTCATGTGACATATTTATATTCTACCATGATCAACTTTTATATTTCTTACAGCTTAACGTTCTGTCATATGCCTGTCATAGATTCATTAATTAAGGTGATGTCACCACATTGGTTCGAGGTAAGTTGGTAGCTTTGGTTCCTACGGAGCTTTGGCTTTCAAAATCTCCATATAAAGTTACATCAAGTGGAACGGTCTGAAGTTCAGAACCACTGTGGCAAGAATATCACCCCCCGTCTATTACACAGTATATTCTGTATACTTTGTTTGCAGTACCAAGGTTCTTGCCCGGTTCCGACCTTTCCTTGCAACTCTCGAGAGTTCACGATCCACTCTTGTCCTTGGTGATGAAGAACACTTGAGACTCATCTCTATCATTCCGCTCAGATGATTCTCGGTGGTTTCAGGAGATCAAGACAGCCTTTCTTGATATCAGTTCTGGCACTGTAGGGGGCGACGAAATCTCAAATATTTGAAAGAAAACACAAAGATTGCTGTCGACCAAAGAACATGTCTTTTGGGTGCGGGAATACAAAGCGAAGCACAATTGACGAGTTCGAAAGGGCATACCGGCTTACGATTCTTTTATTGAGCGTCTAGTTATGCAGGTGCTTGCAAGGCAAAATCATGTCCGGAACGCTGTCTGAACCCCATAGGAATGATATAAACGGAATCTCAGACCCACTATCTCTTTTAATATCTCCGTCGTCTCTTGCCTATCCTGTACGCTCCCGTGGTTGAGTCCCGATGCAGTAGATCTTCTGCACCTATTTGTATGATCTCTTAACCAGCGTCTTCCACGCCCCTACCACTCATGTTGATTCTGCGCGATTTGATCTGCTTCTCACAGCCACACTAACCACTTGTATCATAACAAATACTAGTTCGGATATCGAGCAACATCGTTATTAAAGTCCGTAGTAAGCGCGAAAAGAACCGAAAAAACAAGTACTAATATCCCCAGACACAAGCACTAACTAAATCCCTCCCATAGAAACGGCTTGATCCTTTCATGTCTGCATCTGTAACCGGAACGGATACAGACATAGGATCCTCCGTAGGGTTTGAAGGATTGACCTCGATCTTGAAGCCCCTCGCATCCTCACAACACTTACACATCGCCGTACAATGCGAAAAATGATATGGCCGCTTAGGGTTTCGAGGCCTCGTGCAACAACCACACTCACGCCCACAACATCCACCCACAGATACACACTGGGTCTGGCAAAACTTCGTAGTATAGAAATGATTGTTTCGACGACTGGTATCTAAAGCGCGCTTGAAGGGCCCTTCTGGAAGAAGTCTGAATGCAGACTCGAAACCTCGCTCTACATTCCAGATCTCCCGGTTGATGTCTTGAAGCTGCTTTTGAATGTTCTGCATCTCGGTTACCAGGGTATCTGCCCCTGATGGATTCGCCTCAAGTTGCTGGAAGAGGGTGCCATGCTGTATTTGTAGATAGGCTTCGCGTTGTATCTTGAAGCGGATGATATACGTAAGTTGAAAGTATAAGAAAATAACTTCTCGGAGTTCAGGGATATAGCTGTGCCATTTGAATTGTTTGTGTCGAAGCTGCTGGGCCTTTTGCATTTTGCCTTTCTCCTCGAGCTTGTCCTCGAGACGCTCGAGGAGCGGCTCGAACCTTTTAGCGAGATAATCTTTCAGACGCATTGCTAACTATAGGTTGGGTTGTTGGAGGGTCGAAGATCGTAGTAGACGAGAGTGACATATTCAGAGCTGGTGCAAGGTTTTCATCAGACATGTCAACCTTTCGTCATCCTTATTTTATCATGATGACCAGCGTATTCTCTTTTCTTGTTGTTGACCGGCACAGATCACATTGGGGCAGACGTGTTTTTCTTCGTGGTGTTTGAGTAGACTGTGTCTGCAGTTTTGTAAATATAGATTAGACCGCCACCGTACATATCAACGAAGGAAACAAAACTTGAAGCTGGGAAATTAAATGACACGACGGGGGATTATAAATATAGCCAGGAGATCAGTCATCACTACATTATCAAATTGTGAAGAGAAAGTGCAAATGATATATGCTGTTCGATATAGGGACGATATATGACTATGGAGTCTGGACTGCTGTATTGCAACCTTGTACTAAACAAGAAAGCATAATTCCGATATAATTACTGAAAGTGAATTAACCATCTATGATGAATGTACTGTACTGTATATTTCTATCCGCCAAGTTTATCATATCCAATGTCAATAGTGAACGCTGTTGGTATAGTGCGAGGCGCTTGCTCTAGGTACAAAAAATTCATGAATCCAATAGACACAAAGAAAGTTTAAGCTGGAGATTAAATGCGGAAAACTCCATTCGCTGTTTTAAACTCGTCATTCATAATAGAGTGCGTCGGCAATGGAGATGGTGAAACTTAGATGCTCGCTCGCCGAGGCGCCAAGGTACGTTGTAGCTTCTTTTTCTCCTCTGTTTCTTCCGGTAACGGCAGGGATCCTTCACTGCGGAGTTTCTCTAGATACTGCTTGCCATATGCGTAGCCTACTTGGTAGATCTCATCAAACTTGCCGAAGTCGAGGGTTCCGTATGGGTCGATGGGAGGGCGCATATACAGACAGCCAGGGGTGTTTTTGGCCCGTTCTAGATTGTCAATCGACGATACGTATGCGAGTCGTGCTTGGATTTCGGACAGTGTGGGAGGGTTGGGGCAAGCAGAGAAGGGGTTCCAACGGTTGAGCACGGTCCAGAACCCAGACAGCGAATCACCGTACCCTTGAGGCGTGTTGTCATCGATTGAGCCTACATCGACGGCAAAAATCACATCGGCCCCAAGTCCCTTCATGTAGGCCACTGTAAGGTTGTCGATGTACCCGCCATCAAGTAGCATGCTGCCTTCGTCGCAAATCGGGGGAATCAGACCAGCCAATGACATCGATGCACGCACGTAGCGCCAAGTATAACCCGACGAGTGGAATTCGGGTCGTGATTTGCTGATGTTGGTGGTGTTGCAGTAGTACTCCAGCCAGAAGTCCTCGATCTGGCTATCTCCAAAGGTCTTGAAGATTCCCCGGTTGAACTCATGGCCAGTGGTGTAAGAGGTGGTGGGATACGTGAGATCTAGCATAAACCGCCACATGCTAGCCATGCGACCAGCAAACTTCTTCGCTCGACCATACATAGGAACCACATCCGCATCCCGTGCATACAAAGCTCCAATGAATGAGCCGATAGACGTACCGCCAATGATGTCAATAGGGATCCCGGCCTCTTCCAGTGCTTTGATGACGCCAACTTGAGCAATACCTCGAGCTCCGCCGCCACCAAGCACGAGTCCAACAGACCTGCCACAAAGTCGGCGAGCCAGGCGATGGAAGTCGCCCTTGAACGGAGTTTGTGCCGAGTAGAGAGGTGTCTGGCGAATCCGCCGCGATGTGTATTTTTGAATTTCTGCCTGGATGACCTGAACTCGTTGTTTCAGAACGGCCCCAAGCCGTTTCGCCTGGGGATGTGAGGGTTCAGGGGTTAAACGGAAGCCCATCTGAATATGATGGTGGCCTCCGTTGACCCACATCCGGTTCTTTAGCCATTGGCGCGTCAGTCCCGGAGGGCAGTACCGCTCGGAATGTAGCAACACGAGTTCTTTTCTGGCCGTTGTCTTCATTCCAAGTAGAAATCTTTCGTACTCGCCGATACTGGGCGACGATTCGGCAAGGCCAACGAGCAGAATGCAGTCAGCTTGCGTAATGCAGGTCTGCGTCCACGGGGAGTTCACGTTGGTGTCTGCGATATAAAGTACCATCCCATACTTTTCCTCGAGGTCGGCCAAATACTGGGACAACTTCAATTTCCCCATCTTACTGAAAGCATGTCGTCCGAGATGGTTCAAGATCGCCGCTTGGTTGAGGGAGGTAACACCATTCGTCACGCCGATCTGGTGAAGTGCGTTCTGCAAGCGATGGCCAAATTCTACCACGGGTACTCCAGCCGTTACGGGGAGTATACCAACGGTACGAAGATTTACCACAGAGGAGGCGGTCTTGACGCTGCCAGCGTTGGCATGCTCACCTCCCTTTTCGGACATGGGAAGTTCAACGAGATCTCGCATCCGCTGAGCAATGAGCTTAGAGACCTGGATAGTAATTCCCGGGTGCTCCTGCGCAAGACTATTAAAAAGGGATCGCGGGAATTTAGCTAGCTCGGTGTCCCGAATGGCGTGTAGAGTCGCCGGGCGTGTCGACTCTGTCATGACCTCTAGCTCCCCTACGCTTTCTCCCTGGCCATACTCGCCAACGACTGTGATCTTTCCATCTGTACCTTCGAGAACAGACCGTAGACGCCCGTTTAAGACAAGATAGATTGCATCACTCTCGTCCCCTTGATGATAAATGACTTGGCCCGCATTCACTTGCACCCATTCTAAAGCGAAGTCGATGTGAAGGAGCAAGCGAGGAAGAAGGCTTGTCAATCGCTTTGCCAGGGTTAAAAGCGCAATAGGGTAACGCTCGGCGATCCTCTCCAAGGATGACCTTGGAAGGAACCCGACATACACATCTGTTTTCGCCACCACATCCGTATAGGACCTGTAAGATGCAACGGATCCGACGTATCCTTGAATGCCACCAGGCTTGATAAGATAGAGTGACTTCCGCGACTGCCTTTTCCGCTTATTATCGTTTGTGCCACTCATCATAACTGATGCACGAGAGGAGCTGGTCGTCGTCCGCTTCAGAGTCGGAAAGAATTCCTCGTGTGGCGGCCCATATGCAGGTCTCGAACCGCCCACAAGATCATCTCCTTTGTCGGATACAGGGATACCTACATCTAGGAATCCGTCGATGACATAGTAGAGGCCTGGATGGCGTTCCCCTTGCTCCACCAGAACTGAACCCTGGGGGAAATAGACGATCTCGATGTCGTTTCGAAGTTCTTCTCGCAAATTGATGATAGGCGACGTCCCACCAGCGCTGGTCATGGACATTGACATCATTGACTCCGTCTCACCATCCGCCGAACCATCGTAAGGGTCGATGAAGCCGAATGCATTGTTAGTGAACACAGCCTTTTGCCGCCGAGAATCGTATGAAAGAAGCTTTGGGGATATGTCCCCAGAGGTGTGGCTGCTCTTACGTAAGACATCACGAGTGCTGCTGGTAAGTCCGATGCCATTCATGATGCAGTCCAGGATGGATTCTCTGAACAGGGCATCCTCGTCAACGGAGTCCTTCTTTCGGTGGAATGGCGAGCTGTGCATAACGGGAGCCATAAAAGGGGGATTCTCTTTATCTGTTAATGGGCTGAGCAGTTTAGGAGCTAAATGTTCGTATCGAGGGCCAAACCGGGAGAGCTGAATGGTAGACAACAGATCCCCGGGGCTCGGCCCTGCCGACTCGCGGTCACCAGGGATATCCTCTGGGCTGGCCATGGTCAATGGTCGCTTCGGTTGCGCTGCCATCTTTGCATGGAGAACCGCTTCTTTCCTCAGGAAGCTACTGGACCGGCGTCTTCTGCCAGCAGAAGGATTGTGGAGTGCAATGCCCTTGATGATCTCTTCCGGGCCCAGGCGGTCTCGCTCTTTGATAAATTTGTCCTTGAGGCGATCCAACGCCGCTCCACGCATTTCGTTGGGCAGGTCCTGAGTCGTGAACTTGGTCATCTGTTTTTCAATGCCCAGCACATCATTGTTGAGACCTAGATAAGAATGTGCCGTGGCAAACGTTACTCTTTGGAGTCGTGTCAGGATCACCTGGACAATATGGGCGGTTGCTTTCGGATATACTCTCGTCAGGCGGCGAAAGGCGCTGGCCGGGATGATAGCAATGGTCGTGTCCACCATGGCTCGAGCCACAATATCCGGATGGACTGACTTGCGCCGTCTCTTGCCCGGATGGTTCCGTGGTTCCAAGTTAGGTTCATGGTTGGGCATAGCATGGCCTTCTCCTAGGTTTAGGGGCGGGACGGACGGCAGAAGTTCCCCATTACTGTTGCTTATATGGGCGACAGAGTCACCATGATCTCTAATAAAATTAGAACGAGGGCTGTCCTCCAAGCCGTGAGGACTCGCCGGGAACGAGTCAGATACCCGAGCAATAGTGCTAGGGCCTACGCTGGATGCACTAGAAGACGAGCCTTCGCTGGCTCGTAGTTGAATATCCTCGGTGAACAAGGACAGGATGGAGAACAAGGACGACATCGAGGCGCCGTTTTTGACTTCCGTAAGAAGTTGGTAACCTTGCTTTCCGTCCATATGATGATCGTCCTCATCAGAAGACTCCGCCCCCATGCGGGTTGAACAATCGTCTACGTTTGATTTCCCGTCGCGCATGGACTTGACGAATATCTGGACCAAACCATCCACTACTAGACAGAAGCCTTTCTCTTCCTCCAGCATCAAGGTTTCCCCCGCAATCAGCTTCCTCGTTTGCATGGTTCGAGTCAATTCATGGAATACAGGGCGTTCCAGATAACCAAAGACCTTGATGGCGCTTAAGAATTCGTCAAGGTAATTGGCCAGGCCCGGTTTGGAATCCCCTTCCTGGACATCGGGGAAGAGATCGAGATCGGGTTCTTTGCGTTGGGGCTCCGGAGGTAGACGACTATACATATTCAAGAACCGGTAACGAATGAACCAACTGATGGTTGATACGATCGCCAGCGCGATTAACAAGCTGTGGGTTCATTGAAACATTGTGTTAGCATTTCACTGCGCGATCGACGGAGTGTCCCATTGCACGGGGTCGGAAGCTTACAGGGTGGTGAAATTCATAGTGAAGGTCAAACTCATTGAAAAGAGCGTGAATAGCCATGTGGGCAGCGTGATAGTTGCAAACGTTATCACCCAGTATAGGATGCTTGGGATGACCTGGAAAAAGAAGGAAAACACCCATCCGATCCACCCCACCATGGTTGAAGGCGTAGGAGGGGATAACGGCGGGGGTGGAATAAGAGAATTTGTAAAGGTCGAAGCCACGGAAAAGCTGGCGGCTATGGCGGGAGCAGATAGGGCGAGGGACGAAGCAGTGTAGGTTGAGGAGGGTGAGGGAGATGCATGAAGAGGGCTTAGACTTGAATCGAGAGAAGCAGACGAGGCCGCGAGGGGACCACCGTCGGCGGCCATGGTTGTTATTGCGTAGAATGGGATTGGGCTGGAAACACGTTGTTGGAGACTTAAGCCGCTAAACTAGCTTAAGGAAAGCAGCTAAAAGGCCCCAGTGGAAATCAAGGAACGCAAAAGAATTCGAGGTCTCCGCCACCCATGAAACCGTCCATCCAGCAAAAAGATGCGATGACGACAGAGGGTAAGTTCCAGTATGCGAGATTCAATGATTGATTAGCTTTCGCTCAGGGACTCCGATGCGAGTAATGTCGCCAACCACCCCCCTACTCACGAGCCACAACGTGCTCTCAGATGCCCAGTTGGCTGGATCGTGAAGAATGAGAGTGGTCCCTTTTGAGTTTCAAACGGGGTTGGTTTCGTAGGATCAACTCGGAAAGCGGAGAAAGAGAGCAATACGAATTCAGTTTAGGTCGATCACGGGAGTCCGCGCCTGGGTCATTGGACTTGCTCTCTTTTTGGACTTGGGGATATACACAATAGAACTTGGAACAAATCAGAAGGATAGAGAAAACTCAAAGTGGCAGTAAACGAACGTGCCAGAAGAGGATGTTGATCCATCATGTGAATGATCCATTTCTGTTACGTTTGGCATATACTAAGGCCTGGCAAAGGCCGAGACTGAGGATGTGCCTGACTGTGGATGCACTTCTGACGGATCCACCTGCAAATTTTCCCGTAACCTAAAATGGCAAGCACTAAAACTGTGACTGTGACTGGAAGTAAACCCGTTTCATTAAAAAAATTAAAAATAAAGAAAAGTGAGGTCGACGTCATACCGCGGCAGAACAGGGTGGATATGGATTGGTTATGCTTCGGGTTAGTCAGTAATGCGGTTATGCACAAGCGTTTGGCAGCCTTAGGCGCATTATCTCAATAGACTACCTGTATATCATGTGATGGTGACCAGATCACTGACTATGACCTTTCTTTCCTGCTAATTTCCTTCTTTTTACTTCCTAGACTGGGCCAGCTGGTTCGCTTCCAATATTGATCCTTTCCTATACCTGCAATTGCCGATGATTAACCTGTTGAGGAGAAAAGGGAAGCCAAACGGGTCAATTGCCGGCGATAGTCTAAATTATAAATGGATCGAAATATAGTGAATTCTAAAGTAGAATCGAGAGCTACTCATCCAGGGAGTATCATCTTGACACCCTCACATTAAACGGTCAACGACAAAGTATTAGTATTGTATTCATTTTATTCTTTTTTTCTGCCAGTCTTGGCGGCCCAATCAAGTCAACTCAGCAGCACATCCCGCTGACAACGAAACACCACCGCCTAGTCCATCTGTCCTATGCCCCCTTCCACTCTTTACCTTCTCCTTCTTACTTTAATAACTGTTTCTCGTCTCTTTCTCGCCTGTTTCTATCTTATTGATCAAGCTGTGGCCCTGGCTCACAGGCCCGCCACGGTCATGTTTCAGGTACAGTATTTCCGGATCCATTTATTTATGGAACTCCTTCGGGGGTTAGCCTCACGTGTCGAACAAATTCCCCGGATTTGATATGTTAACGCTCGATTTGATCGCAACTCACAGCGTATCCGCGACGCGATCGACTCCCGCATCGCAGAGGAGCAAGCCCGGCAGAAGTCTGCTCAGGACTCCCTCGCCCGCTCCAACTCCGCTCGTCGTCCCACTCGCAATGTATCCCCGAGCAGACGAACCACCCGCCCCCGACGGAACACCGGCACCCCCGTCCGTGGACCGGATCCCAACGAATTCGAGCCCGAGTTCGCCATTGGAGAGGATGAAGGCTCAAGCAGATCAGCCACTCCCCGCTTGGAGACCGCAGGCTCAGAGGAAAATGCTGAGGAGAGCAAACCACCGGCGGAGGAGTCGTCCGCCGGCAAAGAGAATACAAATGCCCCAGAGACAAACCAATCTTCTTCGGAGCTGCCGCCTGAGGTCAGGGTAAAGCTACGGAGATTAGGCAAGCTGGAATCTCGGTATCAGGGTATGTACTGAGTCGATACAACGGGGACTTGGGCCATGGCGCTAACTGTTGCGTGATCTGTAGAGCTCTTGAAAGCTTATCGGATGGCCCACTCGCGTGTCCTATCTATCGAACCTTTCGAAGCGGCTTTGCGTGAGAACACCCCGTTGGCTTCTATTAGCGATCCGAAGGCGTTGACAGAATACCTCAACCAAATCTCATTAAAAAGCGACATGGTTCTGGAGGAGCTGAAGCGGGTGTCCACAGAGAGAGATGACTACAAGAAGAAAATGGAGGAAGCTCAGAAGGCCACAAAAGCAGCATACGATGAGGTCACTAATCTGAAGGAGAATAAAAAGGAAGAGGATGCCTCGACAATAAGCGATAAAACGATCGTTGATAGCTCTACCTTGAATGATAAGTCTTCCACCACTTCGAAGCAGGATTCTGTCAAGGAGGAAAGCGAAGAGTTTTTCTCTTTCGATAACGAGATCCCACGCCTGGAGACCGAGTTGAAAGAAAAACAGGAAGAGATCGAAACACTTAAGTCTCAGGCAGACAACCTCAAACGGGACCTCTCGGTGGCAAGGGAGTCAACAGAGGGGATGGTGCACAATTTGGAGACCGCGACCCGAGAGCTAGTGGAGCTGCGTGATATCAAGGATAAACAGGATTCGGAGATTGAGAAGCTCAAGGCTTCGAAGCAGGAAGAGATCGAGGCGCTCACGGCGAAGCTGGCAACGTCCGAGACCACCATCGAGAATGCTCAAAATGAGGTTGAAAAACTTAAGGTGGAGCTGAAGCAGAAAACAGATGAAATTGAGCAGCTTCAGTCGCAACCTGTGAAGCCCGAGGATGCTGAGGGGCAGGCGGAACTTTCAGCAAAACTAGACAAAGCCAAACAAGAAAAGGAAGCCAATGAGAAGCGGCTCGGTGTTCTCCAGGACCTTGTGGATAACCTTCGTTCTCAGCTCAAGGATATGGAAGACACGATGACAAGCCTCAAGGCGGATATGAGCCGAAAGGAGGAGCTGCAGAATATTGTTGATTTCCTTGACAACAACCTGAAAGGCAACACAGCATGGAAGCAAGCCAAGGAACAAGTTGCGGGTGGAAAGCAAGCCAGTTTCGAGGAGCTCCGGGACAGTCTGGCGCCTGCGAAGAACGGTACCGAGGTGAAGAGTGAGACACCCGAACCCAAACCCCAACCGACCAACTCCGCCGGTGCCACGGGAGCTTCTAAAAAGAAGAACAAGAAGAAGAAGAAAGGTGGCAAGAGTGGCGGTGATGACACGAGCAAAGCTGCAAGTGCTCCAGCTGCCGAAGAGACGCAGACACCAGTAGCCGAGCCAGATCAGAAATCGTCGAACACGAATGAGCTCGAGCAGAAAATCGAATCTTTGACGCGCCAAGTGGAAGAAAAAGACGCAGCCATCGATCGCCTCAGCTCGAAGCTCAAAGGGGAGGAGGGCCTGAAAGAGGAGATAGAATCTCTTCGGGATGACTTGCTTAATCTCGGACAAGATCACGTCGAGTCAAAGGATAAACTCAAAGTGTTGACTGCGGAAAAGAAAGCTCTGGAAGAGACAATCGTCAAACTGGAGAAAGAGCTGGTTGACTTGCGCACGAGCACTGCGACTAAGGATGCCGACTCTGAAAAGGTGCACAATGGCCTGAAGGAAGAATATGAAAACCTCAAGGTCAAACTTACTACCCTAGAAACCGAGCTATCTGCTGCCCAACAGTTAGCTTCTACCCGATTCAAGGACCTTACCGACTTGCGAGAGACCCTCCAGAAGCTGCAGCCTGAGCTGAAGAAACTGCGAGCTGAATCGACAGAGCTCAAGTCTACCAAAGAGGCTTTGACTACTAAGACCGCCGAATTGAGGACTCTTGAGGGCAAGCAAGAGGATTTGCGTGCTGAGTTGAAGAGCCTCAAGACGACGATATCAGAACGAGAGTCAGAAGTGAAGACGCTCAACCAGAAGATTAGACAAGAAACGGACAATCGTTTGAAGGCCGAAGAGAGACTGACCGTCGCTCAATCAGATCTACGCTACTCGGAGAGCAAGAAGCAAGAAGCGCTGGAAGCGAAGGAGCGGATTTCCAATGACCTTTCTAAGGCCCAGGAAGACTTGAAGGCCACCCGGACTCAGCTACGGGAAGCTCAGAACCAAGTTACGCAGGTGAACAAGGACCTTGAGGGTCTGCGGGAGGAGATCCAGTTGAAGACCGCTCAGCACGCTAGCGCGCAGAGTCTGATGAATAGCATGCGCGACCAGGGCGCCGAGATCGGAATGCAGATGAAAGAGGCGCGCGAACGCTGCGAGAGTCTGGAAGAGGAACTGGCGGATGCTCATCGGTTGCTGACGGAAAGGACCCGTGAAGGAGAAACTATGCGGCGGCTCTTGAATGACATCGAAGGCCGCACCGAATCTAAAGTTCGCGATTTCAAGGAGCGGATGGAGGCAGCCATTGAGGAGAGAGACCGTGCTGAAGATGAGGCTAGTGCTCAGGGCCGCCGTCGGGCGCGGGAGCTGGAGGAGCTGAAGAACAAGGTCCGAGACGCCGAAAAGGCACTGCGCAGCGCCGAGGAGGACAAAGAGGAGCTCGAGATGTCGCAGAAGGATTGGAAGCGCAGACGGGACCAACTGGAGGAGCAGGCCGAGCGGTCGACGCAGGAACTCAATGATGTGCGACAGGCAATGGCACGTTTGCGCGATTCGCTGGATGAAAGTGAGAAACAAGTCCGAGACCTAGAGAAAGAAAAGGCAGAACTCCGTCGGTCGGTTGAAGAAACCAGCGCGCGACTGGACAAGTTGCGCCGGTCCAACAAGGCTCTATCGGAAGAGGCTCGTTTTGGTACGAATCCCCAGTCATCGCGGTCTTCAATCGACTCTGGGTCCCGCAGGGCAATCACTTCGCCGGTGCCCAAGGGCCGCAGCCCATCCGTTCAGGGGAGCGACACGCCCACAGGAGGAGCAAATGCGCCTATTGATTATATTTATTTGAAGAACGTTCTCCTCCAGTTCTTGGAACAGAAAGACAAAAGTTACCAGAAGCAGCTCATCCCAGTTTTGGGCATGCTGCTTCATTTTGATCGGTATGTCTGAATTTCCTTCTGATACTACGTTGATATGCTATGTGATACTAATCCAGAACAGGACGGACGAACAAAAGTGGATGTCAGCCATCATGTCTCGATAGACTTCTTAATTCTAAGGTTATGATATTTCGAGATATGACTTAGGTACTGTATTATAATATTTTATTGGTACATAGTAAGATCATATTTCTTCCATCTATTTACTTCTTTCTTCTTTCTTATTCTCTGTGGTGCAAAGCAAGTGGATCATGTCAATCATAAGGCGTGCCACTAAAAGCGAGGGCCAGTGGGTCTGCTCCAAATACTTAAACTGTGGGGTTCCTTCGACGCTTCCGAGTCACAAATTTGACGACATCTCTTGACAATTGACAAGACCAACATTAGCCACCATGTCTGACCAACCGACCATTAGACTCGCGACTCCCGAAGGTGAGTGTCAGACGTGGTCAACATCATGGCTGAATGCCGCTGTCCGCCAAGTTTCCGCCCCGCATACATCTGCCGTGAAAATGCCAGACTAACTCTGGCCTGGCGTCCAGATGTCCCCCTAATCCTCCAGTTCATCCGCGAACTGGCCGACTACGAAAAGGCCCTTCATGAAGTAGAGGCCACCAACGAATCCCTCCTGGAAACTCTCTCCTTCCCCGACAGCCCTCCCAAGCGGGGCTCCGTATATACCGCGCTCATCACTCCCCCCGCTACCCCGGACAATGCCACTCCCACCCCCGTGGGCATGGCCCTATACTTCTATAACTACTCGACTTGGCGCTCAGCGCCGGGTATCTACCTGGAAGATCTCTACGTGCAGCCCGTGGCTCGTGGTAGGGGATATGGGTTCAAGCTGTTGAGGTATTTGGCGGCTAAGGTGCTGGAGGTCAATGGACGCCGGCTGGAGTGGAGTGTGCTCAAGTGGAACGAGCCCAGCATCAAGTTCTACAAGCAGATTGGGGCAAAGGGTATGGAGGATTGGATGAAGATGATGGTGGACGGCGATGCCTTGACCAAGCTGGCAGGGGGGCTGTGATACAAAAATGAAACTATTAATGATATTCGCGGCACATAACATGGAAAAACACATAATTGAAATACAGAGAACATAATGCTCATACGAACCAAGCTGTACACTTCTTTCCCTCATGACTTCTACTCTAAGAAGTGCTCTCCCATCCTCTCTATTCAGTCGGGGAACCAAACACTTCCATATGAATCCGGTCCTCCTGCACACCCATATCTTTCAAAGATTTACTCTGCGCATTCATGAACAGCTTCGGACCACAGATATAGTAATCCGCATCCGGAAGAACGGCCTGATCCTTAATCTTGTGGAGATCCGCCCTGCCTGTGAAGTCATAGTCGACGCCCTGCGTGTCCCCTTGATCAACCTCCTCATAAAACACCGCACGATGAACCTGTGGATTCTCCGAGATGATCTTCGCCAAGCGGTCCTTCATTGCATGCACGCGCCCATTCCGCACCGCATGAATGAAGACCACGCGCCTCGACCCTCCCTGATCCACGACAGTCTTCAACATGGACATCATCGGCGTCAGCCCAACGCCACCACTAATCAGCACGACCGGCGTAGTCGCATTAACATCCAACACGAAATCCCCAAACGGCATACTAACATCCAGCTCCGCACCCACCGGCAAGCCCTCATGCAGCACATTCGAAATGCGTCCGGCCGGTTTGGGTCCTAGCGCAGATTCCCTCTTCACCGAGATCTGGAAGTACTCTCCATTCGGCACATCCGACAAGCTATACTGCCGGGGCTGGTAGACCCCCAGCTCCGGGACGAAGCACTTCACACTGACGAACTGGCCGGGTTTATACGCCGGCAGTGCAGCCTTATCGATCGGCGTGAGGTAGAACGAGATGATCTCCTCGCCTTCGTGGACCTTCTCCGAGATGAAGAACTTCCGCCACCCCTTCCACCCGCCCGGCGTTGCTTCCGCCTGCCGGTACAGCTCGCTTTCAAAGCCAATGAAGTACCCCGCCAGTTCCCCGTATGCGGCTTTCCAGGCGTCGAGCACCTGGTCGTCCACCGCGTCGCCTAGCACCTCTTTGATGGCGGCCAGAAGGCCCTCCCCGACAGCCGGGTATTGGTCCGCCGTGATCCCCAGGCTGGCGTGTTTGTGGCCGATGCGCGAAATGGCTGTTTTCAGGGCCTCCGGGTGCTCGATGTTGGTGGCGTATGCCCAGACGGAGTGGGCCAGGGCGGCGGGTTGTTCGCCGGTGGCTTGGTGTGCGGTGTTGAAGATGTTCTTGAGCTCGGGGTGTTGCTGGAGGAGCCGCTGATAGAAGAGAGTGGTGATTGCGACGCCGTGGGATTCCAGTGCAGGGATCGTGGACTTGACGATTTGGATTTGCTGGGGGGTGAGCTTGTGTCTGGAAGCGGTTGTTGTGAAGCCTCTGGCCAGGGGTAGGGCCAGGCGGGGGAGGACGAGTCTTGGGATGAACATTGTTTTGGATAGCATTGGTATGAGCAGTTTTGAATTACATGTTTGGATATCAGGATTGGCTCTGGAAAGGGCGGTTCTTTTAACCATGTGCTTTCTCCGCGGAATTGACTTTTGCTGCGACTTAATTAGGGTTTGAGTTTACTGGTGACGTGGTGACGTGACCCAGATGTCACCCAATCCTTCTCGTATTGGAACTTATTACATTAGCTATAATATGATTGGAGATGTCACTACCATGCATATATACTGGACGCCGGCTATTATGCAATCCCAATTCAAGGGTGGAGCTTACAACCCTCACAGGGCTGCGGCGGCTGCGCACTATAGTACAGCGACGGCCGCGGCTCCCCCGAAACATTCAAAAACCCCTTGGCGCCCTTCTCCAGACGAAAAATGGCATGATCCACTATGGTATACGTCCCCGGGACGACCATCTTCATATCCACAATAGTCGACCCACCCGCGGGCACACTGACCGTCTGCACGCACTGCGCCGGCGGACTCAGCACATCCGAATCGCGATACACCTTACTGAAACAGGTCCCGATGACATGGAACGAGCTGGTGAAATTCGGGCCCCCATTGCCGAAGAAGATGCGAACGGTATCGTCGAGCGAAGCCTTGAGCGGCTTCTCGGTGAGGGCTGCCTCGCTGCCGTTGAAGACCACCACGTCGGCGGCTTCGCGCAGCGCATGCGGCCACGAGAACTCGACCGTCGAGGACATCTGTCCGTCGTCGTCGGCTTCGGGCGGCTCGTGGTAGAACTCGCTTTGCATCACGTAGTACTCCTTGTCGACGGCCGGCAGGTCTTGCTCCGGCTGCACGTACAGCAGCCCGTACATGCCGTTGGCGATGTGCACGCCCACGGGGCCCACGGCGCAGTGGTAGATGTAGAGCCCGGGGTTTGGGAGCTTGAATCGTGCGGTCTTGGTCTCGCCTTCGTTGACAGTCGTCAGCGCAGAGCCGCCCCCAGGTCCCACGAAGGCGTGGCAGTCGATGTTGTGCGGCATGCCGGATTCGTCGTGGTTGGTTATTCTCAGGTTGAGGACGTCGCCGACGCGCGCCCGGATGAACGGCCCCGGGACGCTGTTGTTGAACGTCCATTTCTCGTATTTGTATTGGTTGGTTAGTTGCTCCAGTTTGCTGACGGTTGTGAGGTCCACGTCTAGGAGCACTGGGTAGTCGCGTGTGATCGGTGGGGGGACGTTGGGGGCGGTAGTGAGGATTGCTTTCTCGATTGGGAGGTCCAAATCATCTAGGGATTTGGGTGTCTTTTTCTGTGCATCTTGAATCCCGTTTTTGGGAGCTAAGGGGTCCGGGTGGGTGGAGTATTTCTTGTCGCTGTCTAGCCGGACAGCGCCTTGCTGTTGAGCGTAGAGGAACCAGCTGAGCGTGGCGGCGGTGGAAAGGAACAGGACATATTTGACCCGAGTACCATTATTGCTTCGATCCCTTGCGATGCCTTCCGTAGATTTGGTTGAGATATGTCTTGCGAGGAGTGGACTCCGGAGTGGGGATGGGCTGGAGCGCAGTCGAGGCGCAAGCCGTCTGGTTCCCCGAACAGTAGCCACAGACGCGAAACGACTCTTGGTACAATATAAGGAGCTGAATGCCGTGTTCATTGTGGGGTAAATCACAGGTATGTGCATCTACAAGAGCCTGAAACAGTAAGCTAATGTAAGACGGAAGATATAACGGAGAAGAGCGCTGAACCAGCCATCGCAATTATATACACAAGCCACAAGGACTCGAACTCCGAGGAGATATACAGTTCCTAGGACATGCTTCATCATGTAGAATCGCTTCCCGTAGATCACAAAGACCACGAGGCCCGGTGTTGGGTCCGTCAAATCGGAATGAAGCGCAAGCACTCGATTCCACGGTTGAGATGCCATGTTGCGTATAAGCTTGCCGGGATCAGCAATGTCATGCGACAAACCGAATCTTGTTACGAGAGAGAAAGTAATGTCCCACCAGTAATTGACTAGTTAGTGGTGGTGCATGATTCAAGTGGTCTCGAACATACCTTTCGCTCGCAATTCCCGCCGACGGACCGAAAACCCTAGTATGCGGTGTAACAGACTTTATAGGCAAGACATTCGCCAAGCTGCATATTTTGTATATTATGGGCCCCCGGCTGTCTGTATAGGTAGTCATCGGATCAATTGCGTGCAGTGTAGTACTTTTGTTGAAGCGGGGCTGGGCTGCGAAGCCAGGGAAATGGTTCAGCTGAAGGAACAGGGGTAGAATGGACAAATGTCGATCTCATTGCTTTGGCGGATGACCAGCTGAGACAAGGCAGGTTTTTGGAAGCTGAAGGGAGATGCTGTGAAGATCGTTTTAGTTAAGGTACACTGTATGTATGTCCTCAAGTGAGGGTCCATATTCAGTCACCAATTCTCTCGCCTTCTCCCATCTATTCACCTCTTTTTTTTTTTTGAAAAATGTCAGGATACGTCCAGATCGTAGCTCTGCAGGCGCGTATCATACTATGAAGCTGCTAGCGTTGGGAGCTTCGCTTTTATTGCGGTGTTTCAGCGGGAACTGTCAAGTCGCTCTGTAGATGGTAGGGCGCGTAGTGTTTGTTTACGAGTTACGAGATGAAGAGTGAATATACGCTCTAAACTCATCCCCTTCAACACACTTTCTCTACTCCCTCTCCCTCTCTCTCTTTCTCTATACCCACCACTAAATCTTTTGACATAGCTGGCTGGTACTAGCCAAGTGGTCGCGGTCGCATCAGCTATGCTCCCTTCCTTGAAATTCTGCAAATTCTAAAGCACTTCACAAGATTATGGCACTCATGGACACAGGAACGCTTGTGATCGGTGAGTTGCGTGATGACGAGGTTGAACGCGAAAATACCGTTCGTGGCATTCTTAGACACCTTATCGTCAATATTCTCATCGATTTTGAGAATACCCACCTCTATTCCTCGAGACTTTTCACGGAAGAGGATGAGGGACAATTTGAAAATAAGTGCGACCTAACCGCAGATATCTGTTCTATTATGGAGATAATGGCCACCATTAGGAATGTCAAGTTACTGCAGGTAACTTGGTTCAAACAACGGCAGCAGCTTCTTTTACGTGAATCCTTAAGAGCAGGGTGTGTTACTCCACAGAGGGTTAGCAATTTTATCATGATAACATGGGAGGATATGGTACAAGCAAGGATTGATGGCTCGGAGCTTGCTTTCAACTATGAAGAGCCGCCTTGGAGGATTGTACCAGGGAAGAAGCCACATGAGTATGGACAAGGCCTTGGTAGACATCATCTTGGAAAATTATATCCCCTCAGTGTGGCTCTTGCTCAGATGGCCTTGGACAAGGAGTGCACAACGACACAGAGGAGAGCTTCTACAATCTATGCGACAACAATGGCCAACAGTGTGACACTAACAGGCAGAAGGATATACCCCCGTCCAGTACAGTCGTCTCCGGATGAAATAACCTATGTATGCACTGATAATTATGGGAGTGTCTCGAACTGGCTAACCATGGTAGACTTTGTTTGACATATACCCACACGTTTCATTTCCTGTCATTGGCCGCGTGCTGTACACACTATCGCTCCACCTGTTTGAGAACGATTATCGGGAGTTGAGGCACATACCATATCGCAGGATTATTCAGAGTTACAATGGTCCTCATAGGGTGACGAGCCAGCTTCTCGAGTCTACTGACTCTAGATTGGAGGCATTGGAAGGCAAAGTGATCTCTGTCCAATTGTAAGATGATTGGCATCTGATATCATAGAAGTAAGCTAACCAGGTGAAGACTAGACAATATCAGGCTTAAGCAGTCAAATTACATTATAACTTGGCCAAGAAACAGTGGGTATCTCGATTATGTCACCGATGATCGAGACATGCGATATTGGCGACCATATGTTGGTCAGTCGTCAAATGTTGAAAAGCGTATCAAAGAACACATTAAAGGGGCCGCAAGAATGATACCAGATTCCCTACATTACTTTGTGATCCATAAAGGTAATGGAATGAGGGCTATGAATTTTATTCGGCTCTGGTCTTTCACAGATCACGAGTGCTTTAACCAGGAAACGAAGAGTATCTTTGCAAACATCCTTGAGATGGCCTTTGCATTTGCTTTTCAGTCCTTACCCCCTAATATCCTCGAAAAGTATTTCGGTCGCCTACAAGGAGCTTCGTATTCTGGTCTTGGCTTGAATGTTATCGAGCCTCTATTGCAAGGCATCAGTCTGAGATCCCATATCCGACAAATCCTCAACGTCAAGCTCGGATTGTCCCCTGATCCTCATATTAGGATGTGGCCGAGTTTTAGAGAGAGGACTAAAAGGGCGGATGAATCCGTTAGTAAATGGCATGGTGACCAGTTCCTAACGAAATGGAAAGATTACCAAGTGCTTTTTGACCTTGCCATGAGGGAAGCTGAAAGACCTTGTCAGGTCGACTATCGGTTCAATGGCCGCCGCTCCATGAACTACGCCGCAATTGACTTCTTACCTATCCAATCAGAACTTGCTGAGGTTGTTTTAGGAACCACAGGGGAGCAAATCCATCTGAAGTATCCTGTTGGTAATCCGGAAGCACGGATAGGGATTATACTACCCGGGTGCCCGATGGGTATTGGTCTTGATGAGACAGATATACCATGGGGTATTCACGAAAGTGGCTTTAATGAGACAAATTGTATTATGTGGTATGCGGACCCTCGCTTGCGCAGCTTCTCGCATGCTTCACAAACCCATGATTGCCGGCTGGCATTGGAAGCGTGCTTCTTGAAGTATAACAGAGATGTGATACAGAACAGTAACCTAACTGTTATAATTTATGAAGAAGTCGAAACAGAGAGATTGATTATTCCTGCGCAATCGACTTACAACTGCTTTGAAATTACGCTGTACTGCGGAAGGCTTTCCGGGTTCTTCGAGGCAGAAGGGACTGAGATTCGACGAGTCTATCTGAAAGCCCCAACCTCCCTAACCACATTATGGGCTGACCCAGGGCCTAGAGTGCAGCTCCTCATGGAAGCATTCAAGCTTGCAGCAGCGTTAACTGGAACTCAAGGAATCCGGCCTTATTTCTGCAATTCTGCATCAGCAGTCCATCATATCCTGCGAATATATCATGAGGAGAACAACGGTTCAGATAGAATGAATTCTTCAAACATTGATCCCATTATTGAATCTTTTCTTTTCAGGAAGGGATTTCGATGTGCTGATGATATCCGTCAATTGGAAGATATCGGCGGCACCTTGGCGCGCGGTTTAATGTTGTTGCTCTTCACATTGAGACGTAAAGCACAGCCTTCGATCCAGCAGAGCCAGAGCCAAGTCCGGTCTGATGCTCTTAAAAGGGCCAGTATGCAGAAAGTGCATAGAAGGGGTGTATTATCCAAGCATGAACTCGAGGAAATGGAACGAATTTACACCCAGCTACGGCCCGGGGCCCCCTTGGAATCCGGTAGCGAACAGAAACCATTTGCCACCATCCCGCTTATCGAAGTAGTCAGTGAGTCCATAGGCTCTGCTGATGAAGTAGAGATACATGATACATTGGCCTTGGTGCATAAGAAACAACAAGAAATGATCGCACAATGTGATACACTAGAAGAGCAAGAGATTCTTGAGCTGGAGATGGGTGACATAGAAGCCGATGATATCCTCAGCAATATTCTTCCAGTGTCAGATACAGAGGATATGGAGCAGCATCTTGTAGCTAAGGAGTCTGACCCATGCGGAATGGTGGTCAATCCGGTAGTCTCTTTCACGAAGGCCTACACAGATCGAAAGACATACCAAAAACTTCGAGACAAATCAATCCTAGAGGGCAAGATGTACGCTGGGTACTGGCATAAGGAGAAAAATCTCGTTGCAATACGAGCTGGTCCCGAAATAGCAGCCATAAGTCTGGAGGTTCATGCAAAATCACGAGATGAACTCCCTGCTATGATTATGATACAGGCAGTCATTCAATCTGGGAAGCGGCATCCTGAGAAATGGGCTATAGACGCTCGGGATAATGACCCAGGAGCAAAGCTTGCATTCCTTGCTGCCCTCCCCGGGGGTTCAGTCTTTCTCCGTACGGTTGGGGAAGGCTCTGCCCGAAAAGCGAATACGTTTGTGGATTGGTTATCCGGAGATTCCATCGAGATGATAGGCATGCGGCCGCGAAGACATATCAACGCGCACAATGATTTTATTATTAGACCACTCGGACTGCCTGGAAAGGGAACGTGGTACACAGATGACGAAGCTTGTCTTGTGAAAGGCAGCTAGATTTGGGTAGGGGTGAGGCATGTAAAATCAGAACATTCATATCAGCGTGCAGAAGTTATGCCAGTATAATACGGGGAAATTTTACAACATACAACCAGGTATGAAGCAGTGTGACAATCCGATATAGAAGTCCAAATAAAAAATACAGATAGGTACTACTTAGTAGTCGCCACCTATCATACCAGTATTGGAGGATCTGTTTAATTCTCTTAAAAGGCTCCGTATGGGCCAAATCTTCCATTACTATTACTTAAGCTATACATCCGATTAATAGTTTGAACAAGTACAATTAACTACCAAGTGCAGCGGGGGAGTTATCCACCACCCCGACACCAGACTCCACATCGCCCTTCTTCACAGTCATGCTGCTAACTTCAGACCTGGAGTGGCCGAAACGTTTGATTCCAGTGACCGTCATCGAGTCGGTCTGGAGCAAGTACATGTACCAATAGTAAACACCTGGGCCTGATTAGCACGAGTTGTTCAATCCCGGGATAGGCATGTTCACTCACCGCAGAATAAACCTCCACCCAAGATATTGCCGATCAAGGTCGGGATGATTCCTTTCCAGATGTACAGACCCACTGTGATTTCGGTAGCGCCGACCCAGATAGCTAGCGGGATGAAGGTCATGTTGGCCACGACGTGATCGAACCCGAGAGAGACGAACGCGAAGATCGGCCACCAGATGCCGATGATCTTGGAGGTGAGGTCCCGGCCCTGGATGCCGAAGAAGCAGGCGAGGCAGACGAGCCAGTTGCATCCGATGCCGCGGAGGAAGATCATATGGAAATCAGGAGTGACTTGCTTTTTCGTGGCGAAGGCGATCACTTGGGACTTGAAAGGATCTGCGGAGAAGACGTTGCCGTCTATTTCTGTATTAGTGGTGTTGCTTCTTAGGGGTTTGGGGGACGTTGAGACGACTGGACCTACATCCGAATATAATGGCAACAACGAAGAGTGACCCAGCTAGGTTACCAAAGAATGTGACGATCCAGTGAATCAACATCTTATCCCACGGCAGCCGGCGTTGGAGAGCAGCCACGGTGGTGAACTGGTATTTACTTAGTGGTCCTTTCTACATACAGGAGAGGACGGAAGTCTTACCATGAAGGATCCGGTACAAAGATCAGCTCCCGTTAAGATAATCATGCATAAGCCGTAAGGGAAGACCATGGCACTGATCGTGCGAATGAGCCCCGGGGCGTTTTCCTGGAACCAGGGCGTGGAGTTGGTGCTGAGGACCGTCCCACAGGCGAAGGCAAGCAGACACCCAGCCGACACTGCACTGAAGAAGATTTTGTCGAGGCGCATATTGCCCTTAGCAACTCCAGCACGCCCAACGAATTCGATCACCTCGGCCGGGGTGAAGGCATCCAGGCTGATTTGCGACATGGTGCTTTAGGTCTGGATTCAGATGGATTAAACAATGACGGCCCCGGAGGAGCTCGTAATGCAAGCGCAGGGAAGTTCAATGAAGATAGGGATGGTGACGCATGGCAACACCGATGGGTTGATATATGTGGCCCACATATAACCTGGCATCGTCAACCTTATCAAAGCATTTATCCGGGGTAGAAGAGAGTCGAGACACCACGATGATCGACTGTAATATCGATGATCATAACCAAGTCAAAAAGGTGCTTATCGAGCGTCCGTCACTGGGAGACGATGGCGAGTTCACTTTCCCATGCATAACATTGAAGACCCGTACATCCTAGTCGGCATTTCCAGGGAGCAAGACTGCAAGAAGCTCCGCCGATCGAGAGATAAGAGTTGAGATAGGGAACCCTAAGTGCTTCGGGGCGAACCAGATTGAATCCACTTATCAGCCTAGTGATAAGGAATGCGACGCCTTCTCCGCGGGCTCCATCGCGGTTCATGATAAGGGTCATCGAACAATGTATCGACAAATCCTCCATGATTTATAGGCCAGCACGGCTATTCCATGTATACTGGCCTTATAGGAAAGGGGCCCAGTGTAGTACAGACCACATTTGATGGCTCTACCACCTTAGCGTTTGGTATGATAAGACCACAAACTATGGAAAAGAACCCCAGGCTCAAACTGAGGTTTGAATAAATCCTGGGTTTCCCTCTCTTGGATGGCCCCACGGAGCGATATCTGCTTTGCACCTTGGTTTCTATATGGATCTCTAAGCTCTTGTCGTTGGTTCCAGCTATTGTTCAGTAGCTTTGTTCTTTTATTTGCCTATCTTCAGGTCTATTCCTGGATTAAGTTACAAGAAGTTACAAGACCAGGTGACAGATATGGGGAACGGCAAGACTAGCAATACACAGTAATAATAATAATAACGACGACGACGACAGCAAAGGATGATGGAGCAAAGAAACCCACAAGTGGTAGGGAGAGCTTGGGAGGCTCTAAAGGAAAGAGTGATTTTTAAATCAGCAGCAGATTATATGTGAATTAATATATATTAATTAGTGTGAGTTTCATTAAAGTATCTGGATCTGCTGGTTGCGGGTACATGGATGTTGATGGCAATATTATATATACAGCATGGTGCCTTGAGCGACCGCTCAAGAGTTAAGTAGAGAGAGTGTGATATAAATTAAAGGAGAAATGAAGAGGGGAAAGCAAAAACAAATACGGAAAAAAGTAAAGGGCCCGAACCGCGGTTCGAACGCGGGGCCTCTCGCAGATTGGTACTATGTAGCCCACTGTTATAATTTATTAGTATCGAAAATTGATGCGGTAGTATCGATAAGGTGAACTCACAAGCGAGAATCATACCACTAGACCATCCGGGCACCAGTGGTGGAAATCTCCACTATTCTAATAAATGATGTGTATAGCATGCCTAGACTTGCCCATACCAGTCAAATGCCATTTGCTTACGACCAACACCTTGCTTGTATAGATGTCCCTATAAGTCATGTTAAATATCAATTTATTTATGGAATCTTGGTATGAACTATGTTTGCTTATATTTTGTCGATCTACAATATCCAAGAATATAGTAGAACAGTGAAGTTGTGTATATATATCCGCTGGTTGAGTCTGTGAACACTAAGGGATATATCTCGAGTTTTAACCCAACAAATCACTCTCGAGTAGCATACCGCATATTTTCCTCCATGGTTCTAGCACTGCGAGTAGTAGATGAAAACGAGCTGCCCCCATATAAGAGGTTTACATAGGGTTATATTGAGCGACCGCTGGTTTAACTATCGTACATACATCGATCACTCGTTTCCATCTTGATGGGTTCCGGGCTGGGCGCAGTCAGATGTATATACATCCAAATTCAGCTGAGCCTACTCCATACTCTACGCCTAATCCTGAAGGCTGAGATTACAATATGATGAGGACTTATTCTGCTATCTAGTGCTGTACGCGGCTAGACAACGGCCATGCAATTCGTAGTTTCATCAACAAAGAAAGACGGCTTGGCCGAAAGTTGTTCGACTGGATCAATCCAAAAAAATTGGCCCGAACCGCGATTCGAACGCGGGGCCTCTCGCAGATTGGTGCTGGTAGCCCACTGGAGTTTTTATTAGTATCCGAGGCTAGTGATCGAATGTTTTCAGGTTCGACTTACAAGCGAGAATCATACCACTAGACCATCCGGGCAATGTTATGTAATACTCCCAAATATTGAACTTACAGAGCAGGACCGCATCGGCTAGGACTTGACTAGTACTGTCTTGGCATACATAGGCTGCAGATTGGAATCATCACGATGCGCAGTGAGCTCATGCATGAAATGTGCGACGGGACTTGTGATTCAAGTATGCCCGTCAGTGACTTTCATCTTTCAATCTTGAATTACGGTCATCAAACAAGGTTAGGCTCGATCGATGGAGTGGCTGTGCTGGACCTGATCGCCGATCTCCCACTTAATCTGGACTCAGCCACACAATCCAAGGGTTAACCCTACGACAAGCTTCGACCGTGACGTCGTCATCACCAGCCCCGAGCAGTTTCAAGTACCTTTTAAGAACCCCCCTACTCGCTCTTAGCGACTTTTCCGCAGGAATTGTTATCCGGACGGTCAGATCAGGCGTGCCTTCGCTTGATGTCACGGTAGTGATATACGATCTATCCTCAATGGCTTCCCAACCCCATCAAAAGGAGGTGCCTCATAACAACCATGTGGACTACGTCATCCGCTACAGCTTTAATGATACTGGTATGTTCGCCGCGCTCCGCTGGAAACAGCGAGATTGACCGTCCCAGATGTCGATAAAGCGTCTCAGCAGCTGGAACTGCTGCTCCGTCGACTATCTGAGGTAGGGTTGCAGACGGAAGTGAGAGAAGGCGATGAATCGTCGGTGCTGGTCTTTGTCCGGGCTTCGAGCAAAAAGAAATTGCAACGCGCTGTTTATCAGTCACGGTAAGGACCCCACGCGCCGTTTCCTTCCATGATGTACGTGCCATTCTGAGTGGTTCTTACATTATAGAATTCGCGACTGGCTCTATGGTGTCCGCAACACCGAACCTGAACCGGAGTCCTCCGCCGAGCCGCAATCAGAATCCGAGCGCCTGCGTGTGATCCACCATATGATAACCGTGCCCCGGGAAGCGGGTGGCGCTGGAATTACCCCAAAACATGGGGAGTGGGAGAACGTCATTGCCATCTTCCCACTGCATGATGAGAAGACCAACAAGCAATGCATGAGAGACTGGAGCAAGAAGACATTTTTGTCCAACGAAGACCTGGACCTGATACGAAACCTATTCGGAGAAAGTGTATGTGGCAGTGCTTCTCTACGTTGCTTTTTGATGCTGACTTAGCTCTCGCAGGTTGGCTTCTACTTCGCGTTCTTGCAGTCGTATTTCAAGTTTTTGATGTTTCCCGCCATCTTTGGTTTCTCTTGCTGGCTATTGCTGGGGTCCTTTTCAATTATTTACACCGTTGGAAATGCCCTATGGTGTATTGTCTTCATTGAATACTGGAAACGGCAGGAAGAGGATCTCAGCTGCCGATGGCAGTCTAAGGGTGTATCGGTTTTGCGCGAGAAAAGACGGGAATTCAAACCCGAAAGGGAAGTTCGGGACGAGCAAACGGGCGAAATTCGTGGTATATATCCCGCAACGAAGCGGTTGCAGACCCAGCTTCTCCAGGTGCCATTTGCACTCGTTGCCACCGTTGCCCTGGGCATGATCATTGCGACATGCTTTGCCATTGAGATATTCATCTCCGAGATATACAACGGACCGCTGAAGACATACTTGGTGAGCCCCATGCACTGATTGTCGATGCACTACTGACTGACTTATCAGGTCTTCATTCCTACCATCTTGCTCTCTGCTTTAATTCCGACTATGAGTACCGTCCTTGTGTCAGTGGCGACAAAGCTGAATGACTACGAGAACTATGAGACCCAGGGCGCGTATGATGTCGCGTTAACGCAGAAGATCTTTGTGATCAACTTCATTACCTCGTACCTACCTGTTTTTCTAACAGCGTTTGTGTATGTCCCCTTCGCTCATAGTATCGTGCCGCATCTCGATATCTTCCACGTGACTGTTCGTCCATTCGTCTCTAAAAAAGATGCGATAACAACACGTACCGAATTCAACATTGACCCGAGTCGTCTAAAGAAGCAGGTCATCTACTTCACAGTGACTGCTCAGGCCGTTAATTTCGCCCAGGAAACGATAGTTCCGATGCTGAAGCAGCGCGGCCTGCAGAAGTACAAGGAGTACAAAAAGCGCCAGGGCAAATTGGAGTCGGATAGCAACACGGATGAGAAAAAGGCGCCCGAAGTTTCGTTCGAGGATGCTCCCGAGGAAGCCCAGTTCCTCAAGCGGGTACGTAATGAAGTTGAGATGGAAGACTATGACGTGACCGATGATCTCCGGGAGATGTGTATTCAATTTGGATACCTGGCACTGTTTTCACCTGTCTGGCCTTTGGTGCCGGTCTCGTTCTTGGTCAATAACTGGGTTGAGTTGCGGTCCGACTTTTTCAAGATCTGTGTGGAGTGCAAAAGGCCATCGCCTCAACGTGCAGATACCATTGGCCCTTGGCTGGACAGTCTGGGGTTCCTGTCCTGGGTCGGAAGTATTACAAGCGCGGCTCTCGTCTACATGTTTAGCAACGGTCACGAAGGACCGAACGGACAGCCAACATCCATCAAGGGATGGGCACTGCTGCTCACGATCTTTTTCTGCGAGCACATTTACCTACTGGTGCGCTACGCCGTGCGAGCCACTATCGCCAAAATGGAACCCCCCAATGTACGTCAGGAACGGACAGAGCGCTATTTGCTGCGGAAACGATTCCTTGAGTCGAGTCTGCAATCTAGGAGCAGTGATGATGAAACCGATGAAGAAACCACTCCGTATGTGGACCAGTCTCAGGAGGTTTCCGAAATCACGCGGGCCTCACTCGAAGATGATGCTCGTGCATGGTCCCGACATGGCACTGACCCTGCGGAACGTTTCTGGATGCGCCAGAAAGGGTGGAAGGAATCGGCGCATGTCGGTACATCCATTATCCGTGCATTGGCGGTTAAGCCGGAACCGAAGAAGGAGCAGTAGATGCATGTATGAAGAAATCTGTGCGTATATAAGCCTGACACTGCATGGGTTTTCATGACATGAGCATAGCGAGTAGATTCTGTTTATGACTGTACAAAGTGTGATCTCACTATATATGCTGTGGCAGAGTGCGAAACGATCGTGATGATCCCTGTGGGTAGGTTCGTATATCGTTTCCTTCTTCGAACTTAGCCAGCTGTATACAAAATATAATAGGACCTGAGGGCCGAGGCAAGTGGTGATGCTTTTGCCACAGTGGTTCTGGCAGTTCCACACACGATCTTAACGCCTCCCACAGTAGTTCACTGCTGGAATGAAACTTTCTATTTATTACATGAAAGTCTTTTTCCCTTTTTATCTTTCTTTCTTTCTTTTTGTTTAGTATTTACCATTCTCTCCCCAACTTCCAGATTGGTCCCTGCCAAGAGTGTGGGGAAAGAAGATCCACTTGGACCCTTGACTAATTCTTGACTTGATCACTGAAGAAATTCCGCATCTTATCACAACGCTTGCGCCACCATGACCCCTAAACCACGTTCGAAAACATTCACCGGCTGCTGGACTTGTCGATCTCGTCGTGTCAAATGCGACGAGCAGCGACCAAGTTGCCAACGGTGTCGTCGCAGTGGACGAACGTGCCAAGGGTACGGTGTGCGGTTGGGATGGACCAATTCCTCGGGAACTGTAACGCAGCGTCGGCTACTGCGTTCAACTAGGGCAACGGCAGAACTGTCGCCAGCTGCCGTGAAAGATATTTTGAGTGACCTGGACCATTCTCCGGGAAAAGCGATTGCTCAGCGAGGGCCGTTTTCGGTCTTTTCTGTCTCTGTGTCGGAGGACTCGAGTCGGAATGTGCGGGTTCACAATCATCGCGAATCATCAACGGAGAGCTTCAACGGGGTTCTCCCATACCCACACGATCTATCTGTATCACCATCCCCAAATGCATCGTCTATGGCGCAATACCGGCTCTTTCCGGAGCCTCCGATATGCGTCCTCAACGAAGATGCCCTCGTTAAGATTGGCCAAATAACTCCAAACCCATCTCAGACGGAACGTAGGCGATGCGCAGCAGATACAAACGACAAGATTCAGGCGCGCCTTGTAGAGAGGGCACACATCTCATCGTCGCTGAATCCTACGAGTATGTCTCCCCTTGAGATCGAATTGATCCATCACTGGGTCGTCTTCCTCAGCGGAAACCTGCTCCTGATCGACTTACCTGACAATCCGTGCCGCACTGTTTTCATGCCCCTGGCTCTCAAGGGACTGAACTCCTCCGCATCGGAGTCAAACATGCACCGTGCTGTCTTCCATGGACTGTGTGCAGCTTCCGCATTTAGTCTTTACCATCTTCGCAGCGAATCCAAGTACCAATCTCTTGCTGTTCAGCATGACCAGCAGGCCCTACAGCATCTGCGCCAGAACCTTCGTCCTGAAAGCCGACTAGACGAGACCACACTTGTAGCTGTGCTGACGTGTATCGCAGCTGAAGCCATGTCTGGCCGGCGTAGCCGATGGAGAGCTCATGTTCTTGGGGGACTGGGAATGCTGGAAAATGAGCTTGATGGCGAGTGGCTACAATCACCAACCGCGGCACGCTTACTCCAGAGTTACTTGTCTCTCTCCTCGCTGTGCAATTTCCGAATGTCGGCTCAGTTAGTAGGATTGTTGAAAGGGCTTCCGAACATCCAGAACTACTTAGAGCGGTCGCATGGTGTTTCACAGTCACTCGTACAATTTCTAGCACATATATCTGCCCTCAGGGAGTCACCTAATCGGACCACAGCTGCGGACCTAGACAATCTGGAGTTGCAGCTTTATCTCCAATTTCCCAGCTCGCACTTCCAGGAAACACCCGAGTCGATTGTCATCCAGCATGCTCTGAACTCCTTTTACTACGCCACCGTGATCTACTTTCGCCGTTCTCTTCGCCGTGTCCCTGTGGGAGACGTTCAAGACCTCGTGGAGAAAGCAGTCCACGAGCTTGAAGCCGCCGAGGCACTCACCCACCGAAGAGGCGGATCTGCCTACAATTGGGCCGGCTTCGTGGTCGCCGCCGAATGCAGCCGACCGGATCTACAAGAGAGGATGCTGGCTTTATTCGATCGCAAACGCCGGCACGGAATCACGAACATCCAATCATTGTGCGAAATCGTTACAATCCTGTGGCAACGACGAGCATCTGCGCCTGGAGTCGATATTCATTGGGAGGAGATTGCTAACGAGGCTGACTATGATATCATGCTAGTATGACCACATTGCCGATGACAACAGGTTGCATGTGTTCGTCGAGTCTATGTCCCGACCCGGTTTAAATAGTGTATCCGCCATCCACCACCAGCGCAGCACCACACACATAGCTGCTCATCGGCGAAGCAAGATACAGGATGGAGTCCGCAATCTCATCCGAGTCGGCGGGACGACCTAGAGGAGTGTTCTCGAACTCGCTCTTCATTGCACCGCTTTCAATCGCCGCGTGGATGATAGGCGTATCCACATATCTGGACCATTAGTGTTGGACGCAATCAGTTGGAGAAGAGACCTACCCAGGACAGATGGCGTTGATACGGATTCCTTCCTTGCCGTACGTTTTGGCGTCCTATGATTGTGAGTCTGCGTGCCCAGGAATATCAAGGCAGATAGGGAATGCCACATACCAGTTTGGACATTGCTACGACAGCTGGTTCTCTTAGCATCCTACAGGGGCTACATAGCCATGGATCTCAGTGGAACTTACCATGTTTGGCAGCAGTGTATGGGATGATTGCAAACTCTGCCGGAGGAGCAGCAATGCCAAACATCGACGACAGGTTGATGATGACTCCGCGGCCTTGACGGACGCCTCGCGATCTAACAAATCAGCGCAACCAAACTGGTTCAGATGGAAGCTATCAGACCCACTCTTGTGTTAACATCTGCCGGATGACTCCCCTCTGACACAGCCACAGCCCTGTCTGATTGATATCAATGACCTTTTGCCACGCAGACAAACTGAGATCATGCGTCTTTGTGGGCACCCCACTGATCCCTGCGGAGTTCACGGCAATGTCAATGCGGCCGAACCGAGACACTGTCTTCTGGATTGCTTGGTCGACCGAGGCCTCACTGGTGACATCGACCTGCAGGATCTCGGTTTCGACATGGGGGAAGGATTTGTGGAGCTCATCGCGGGTGGCCTCCAGCTGAGCCTGGTTGACATCCAGCAGGGCCAAAGCAGTGATGCCGTGTTCGGCAAATTTCAGTGCCGATGCTTTACCAATTCCTATATAGATGTTAGCCCTAAGCATTAGATCGATCGCAATGCACGTACATACCGGAGGCAGCGCCGGTGATGAAAGCAGTTCCCGTAACTTTGCAAGCCATAGTGTCTATCAGCAGGTAATTTGATTATCCTTGAATGATCTACGGTTCTAAGTCCAAAGACGTTGGGGGCTCCATGGGGGTCTCTTATAGCCCACTGCGGGGTCAAGGCAGCGTGCCACCAGCGTTAATGTCCATAGCCACGGAGACACAAAATTCCGAGGCCAACCAGATTTGAGCGGTGAAGCGAGCTTTGTACATACATTCCTGTCGTACAATCACCGTCGGCGGAAAAGTCGGAAGCATCGTCTCTTCAGGGCTCTCTGGACGGTACAAAGAGTACGAACTAGGTTCTGCAAGCGACTGCCAAGATGGAACCATGTTTTGGCCATGTCGATCCTTACAAAAAGACTCCACTTGCGGTCTCGCCGTCGACTTCCTTTTTGGGACGGCTCCCATTGCGCATCGCATCCCGAGGCCTTTTACAGCATTCGGATGTGAAGGTCCCGGCCAAGTCATGAATAGTATAGAGACAATTTGAACGTCGAGGATGTTCCGATCAGATCCAGTGAACGGGATAAAAGGAGCACCATGGCCACCAGCTCCGGGATCTTTGCAAGTCAATTCACTTCATCAAGTCTCTTACAAGTGACCTTAACCCTCAATCTACCCCCAGAATGACCCGAACAGAACTCACACTCGATGCGGTCGTCATCGGCGGCGGCTTCGGTGGCTGCACTTCCCTCTACCGCCTCCGCGAGATGGGCCTCACGACCAAACTCTTCGAGGCAGGAAGCGCTTTCGGCGGTGTTTGGCACTGGAATAGTTACCCCGGGGCTCGTGTGGATAGCGAAATGCCCGCCTACCAGTTCAATATCCCCGCCGTATGGAAGGACTGGAATTGGAGCGAACGGTTCCCTGGCAGCGAGGAGCTGAAGCGATACTTTGAGCATGCTGACCGCGTGCTGGAGCTGAGCAAAGATACCTATTTCAACACAGTCGTATCGGAGTGTCGCTATGACTCGGCGAGTGGACTATGGATTGTCCAGACCTCGACCGGCATCAGGGCAACGTGCAAGTACCTCATCGCCGCAACGGGATCCTCCTACAAGAAATACTTCCCCGAATATCCCGGTCTGAACCAATACAAGGGCCAGCTAATCCACCCAGCGGCGTACCCGGATAAACTCGACGTCACAGGAAAGAAGGTCGGCGTTGTCGGCAACGGAGCTTCGGGTCTCCAAATCGTCCAGGAACTGGCAAAGGAAGACTGCGAATTAACCTCGTTTATCCGCAATCCCTGCTTCGCAATCCCCATGAAACAGCGGAATATCTCTCCGGAAGAGTCCGAAATGATGAAAGGGTACTACGACGCCCTCTTCGACCGCTGCTATAAATCTGCCACGGGTTTCCCGCATAACACCAGGCCTCAGGCGGCCAGCCAGGCATCGCCCGAGGAACGGAAGGCTGTTTTCGATGAGCTTTGGCAGCGCGGTGGATATAGTTTCTTGGTTTCGAACTACTATGACTTCCTCCTCAATGAAGAGGCCAACTCGATCTTTTACAATTACTGGGTACAACAGGTTCGAGCTCGCATGACGGACGAGAAGAAGATGGATATTGTTGCACCGTTGAAGCAGACTTACCTGGTCGGTACTAAGCGGCCGAGTCTGGAGCAGGATTACTACGAGATGATCGATCGGAAGAATGTCATCCTGCATGATTTGAAGAAGGCGCCTATCCTGGAATTTGATGAGACCGGTGTGGTCACGGCCGAGGGCCATCGTGATCTCGACATCGTCATCTTTGCGACGGGATACGATGCCGTCACAGGTAGTTTGCTGGATCTGGGCATCGAAGATCGGAACCAGGTCTCTTTGAGTGAGAAATGGAAGGAGGGGACGACTACTCATCTGGGCTTGATGATTCCCGACGCGCCAAATCTGTTCCTGGTTTATGGACCGCAGGCGCCGACTGCGTTGGCTAATGGACCGCCTTTTATTGAGATGGAGGTCGATTGGATCTGTCGGGCGATTACGAAGATGCGTGACGAGGGCTTGGCGTCTGTCGTGCCCACGGCCAAGGCAGCGGAGCAGTGGAAGGAGGAGGTTCGCCTGGTGTCCGAGAATACGCTCTATCCCAAGACGAACTCGTGGTATATGGGCACTAATATCCCGGGCAAGAGGCGGGAGCCGTTGATCTGGCTGGGTGGCATCCAGAAATGGTGGGAAAAGTGCACTGATGCGCTTGAGAGCTGGGAGGGCTTTTCTACTCAGCCATTGTAGGTTTGTTTGTGTTTGGTAATTGTATGTAGACTGCAGTACTCTTCAAGCAATATAGTAATATACCAGTCCTTAGCTTGTCGCGTTAAGTGTGCTCGATACATGACCAATATTCCAGAGTAAGTTTGCCTCCTAATGACTTGCATGATATTTGACTCTCGTAAGGGCCAGTACCACTATCAAGATTATCCGAGAGAATACAACTAGGTTCAAGAACCTGGAATTCAGTTCATATACAGAATAGTGCAAACAGCAGCAAGGGATGACAGATTCTTTCCCAGTCTCTCAATACCATACTTACAGAGTGATGCTTACAATTGTCTATATCTACTACCGCGAGCTTCACTCCTCAGCACCGCCGTCAGCGCAAGCAGAACTACTCTCATACAGCAACCACTCTCAGAATACTTATTACTGTGAACCGTGTAGTTGTTCTCTGTTGATGGAATGATCAGGGGCAGAAACTACCTCATGTTACGTTTAGGGCCAGCTGCTGGAAAGATTATACTCTACCCATTCAGTATCAATGGTTCATAGGGTGTAAGGGGTAGATCTTCCAATTATGGACTGCGATACTGCACCTCGAGGCGATGCGTACGTGGCTGCAGCTGTAAAAATATGTCCTACACAAACGAGGCCGTCAGGCTGCATGCCCGAAGAAATCCCCAGTCTTTGTCTGATCTCCTATATATAAGACTGTTGAATTGTTCTCTCAGATAGAACATTTACCTGTCTTCCCAAGCAACGATTTCTATCTCCCATAGCCTCTTCTGTGCGTCCGAGGTACATATCCGTGAGTATGCGTATGCACACACCAAAACAGACATGAACTGTGATCGGCATAGACGTAGCATAAAGTACCTATCACATTGTATTGCAGCAAGTCAGCAATGATCGCCCAATCAACCTAATTCTATAACCGAAGATGGCATATAGTGCCCCCTACAGCACCCCCTACAGCGCCTAAAAGTATCCACTGTAGTTGCGGCGTGGGAAACGTCTTCGTTCTCTTTCAGGGACTCCTTACATTACCCGATAAGGCCTTTCCAGGGGTGCATACGCAATGGTATATTCCATATATTCCGTAGATCACAGCATGAACTATTGATTTCGTGCATCAGGCACAGCCGAAATGTGATATGTCGAACGGCATTTCCTGAAGGGAGTGTTAGAAAGTGACTTGATCATTGATCCCCACTACATCAATGATTATCACCACTACTATGAGAATCGATCAGCTACGCAGCCCAAATGTGGCAATCAAACCAGCCTGAGAAATACCTCATTGCGAACCAGCTGAACAGAAAAAAGACATAAATACTGCTCTGGCACCCCCCGACTCCTTCGTCTCAACAACAGCAGCATCTCTACTTTCCATCAAGTCTCACTTAGCCATATCAACTCCGCACTCTACAAACCTCCACCATGAAGTTCCAGACTCTCTGCATGTCTCTCTTGGGTGCCGCCGCGCTGGCGACCGCGCTGCCCGTCGATACGCCCACCGCGCCTACCGACCCGGTCTGCCTGCCCTTCGAAAAGGTGACCAAGCTCGCCGAGAAATTCCCTGGGCTTGCGGACGAACTAGCGAACTTGAGAAAGGCATCTCAGCCTGAGAAACGCCAGGATTTAAAGGTTGACGAGGATCTGTGCCGTGCCCTCAAGGCTACTCCCGGCACCGTCTCCATCCCCAACAGGAATGCTCTACAGAAGGCTTGCAACAAGTTGGAGGCCGAGAAGGGGGCTGCTCAGCCTGAAAAGCGCCAGGAGCAGCCTCCATCAGTAAACAAGGCTGTTGGCGATGGTAAGTACCCCCTGGGCCTTTTAACATGGATGCTGTACTGATCAAGATAAAACCTCTAGTTAAAGCAGCTGTCGGCAACGCTGCTGGTCTTGGGTTACCCGTATAATCGCTCGTGGAAAATGCCACAGGGCTTGTGTTTCGTCGAATCTGCCTCGCTCTTCCTGTCGGGATTCGGGGGTAATGGGGTCTTGTGTTAGCTGTGATTCTGGATCGTGTATAATTTACTTTCTAATCTGGGGGGTTTATTTTTTAGTCTCCTAGAGTATGTTGCAGTGCCTGTTGCATGTATTGTATATTTTTCAGTTGGAACTACAATGCAGTTGTATAGCAATGTCCATACTTTCCGTATATTCGTAGACCCCATATAATGGATCTCTGTTGCTCTTTCTGTCTATCTATGATTGGACATGGCCTACCACGAAAGTTACAAAATAGCCAGCGCATTCGGCGGACTTCCAACAGCACCAGGCACATTCAGCGGCGCCGAGGTCAAGAAAAAGCTATACCTCCCAGCCTTCTTACACTCCTCAGCCAGGGCCTTCAGGTCCCACAGCTCCCCGAGCGGCATTCCAAGCAAACCAAGACACCATTGGTGCAGCACTACTCCAATTAGCCACTAGACACGGATTCCATAAGTTAGATCACACTCACCAAGCTCGGTGGGCGGTCGCTCTACCCCATCCACAATCGGGGGCATAGCCTCCACGGCTACATTATCACACGCGACGGCAGCGAATTGTCTGGTCCAGAGCCAACGTGCCATATCTTCGGTTCCTTCGATTCCACAGCATCGCACTGGCGCCATGGCGGCTGATTGCTCGTCCCCGCTCATTTGTCCCAGTGCCTCTGTTACCCCGAATCGGATGATCAGGATATCGCCCTTTTCGAAGGTGGTGCCTTGGTGGGCTGCGACTGCTTCGATGTCTGCGGCGCTGATGCGGAAACCGGAGAAGGGGGAGTATTGGATTCCTTTTGCGGCGGCGTAGGATGTGAAGTCAATCAGGACGCCTCGGCCGGTGAGACCACCGCGGGCGTGCCAGTCTGCGTTGGTTTAGATAGTGGGTTGGCGATTGGGAAGAGGTCGCGCTTACGATCTAGGGTTGGGAGGCCGTTGTTTGCTTCGAGGGCTTCGACCGTCGGTTTGAACCCATTGTAGGATAGACCGGAGGGGAGGTGCTGGAAGTGGCCTTGATGTTTTTCATTAGCGTAGTATAGTCAGGGGCACGAGAGATAACGTACAAAGACTGTCCCACTGGCTACTTCCTTGGGTGTTGAAATCCACCTATAGTCTATCAGATATCTCCACTGATAGCAGAGTAGAAAGTCGGGTCCCCATACCTCATCATCAAATCCAAAGCCTTGCCCAGTTGCGGGATCGTCCAGTCTGACCACGCGACGGGAAAGATGTTTGCGAAAGTGTCCCTTACTCTTGATACCCCCTAGCGACCAGCTAAACTTATATCAGTGTCTATGTCCTAGCATGAACCTGTCACATAGTCGAGCATTGTAACGCACTTGAGGGAGACAGAGAGACCCTGATGGATCTCAGTGGCAGCGGTTTTCACGACGTCTGGCGTGATGAAGTTCAACGTTCCGTAGAGGTCTTTTTGACCATTCTCGTCGAAAATGCCCCAGGAGCACTTGCTCTGAGGATGTCCTGGCACGGAGGGCAGTTCATCGAAAGAGGGAATGGCGCCCATAGTTAGTATTGCTTGGCAATATGGAATACGAGGTTAAACAGAGCAGTGGTGCCACTGAGACTGGATCTTCCATCTGAGGGTTGCCATGGATTATTTGACTCCATGCCCCTGTTCTATAGTCCTCAGTCTACTTACTCTATAGTCCTTAGTATTCTTGCTCGATAGTCCCTGATCTACATACTCTATACTCGTTACATCCCCAACGCTTATTCATAGTCGATGCATTCTTCACAACGTGGATTATCCACGTCGCTGTCAACTTCCTAAAAGGACACCGCCGCTCGTGTCCCCACATTTTGATAGAAGCTCCACAGTGGATCATCCCCGGAGCCCGGGAGTTTCGCATTCTACCGACATCTCTTTGCCCTCCGGACAGAAGGATTCGTCGCACCCCGATGGAAAAGGGACATTCGGTTCGGATGACTGGTCTTTCCGTGAAGAAACAACGGGCATGCGCCTGCATAGGCGGACGGCCTATACCAACGTAGCAGTACTAATAATCCCTGTAGATCCCTAATGCTGGCACCACTCTCTCACTAAATCTCTCATTTTGCGTTACATTGCACCCCCCACCCAGAGAGAAACATAATGCCTCTCCAACTCGACCCCGAATTTGCCGAAGTCGCAGGTCCCGTCCTGCAGCAGCTTGGCCAACTGCCCAAACCGGCCGTCCACGATGTCGCGGCCAGAAGAAACATGATGGCGGCTATTACCAAGAACGCCCCGAAGACAGTCCTCCCGGATGATATGGAGCACCTCGTCCACTACGCCCCGACCCCGTCGGGCGATTTCAAAGTCCCCATCCACCACTACCGCAAGAAGCGCGGGCCGGACGTGGACGTGAAAGCGCCCGCCGTGGTGCACACGCACGGAGGCGGGTTCATTTCGCTATCGGCCGAGGAAATGGAGGGCATGCTGGTTGGGTACGCCGCCGGGTCTGGGGTGCAAATCCTGAGCATCGACTATCGGCTAGCCCCGGAACACCCGTATCCGATTCCGATCGAAGACAGCTGGACTGCTCTGCAGTGGGTATACGCACACGCGGAGGAGCTGTCGATCGATGCCCATCGCATAGCCGTTATGGGCGAGAGTGCCGGGGCTGGGTTGGCGGCGGGTCTGGCCTTGATGGCGCGCGACCGGGGGCTCGCGCCGCCCCTCGCTAAGCAGATCCTCGTGTATCCCATGCTTGATGACCGGCCGGCGGCCATGGACCATGCGGGGGATATGGCCTTCTGGACACCACAAGACAACGTCACGGGCTGGACGGCGTATCTGGGGAAGGATGTGGGGACGGAGCGGGTTGCGCAGTATGCGGCGCCGGCGAGGGCGGAATCTATAGAAGGCTTGCCACCTGTGTATATGGACTGTGGACAGCTGGATATTTTTGTGCAGGAGGATACGGAGTATGCGCTGCGGTTTGTGAAGGCGGGCATCCCCGTCGAGTTTCATCTGTATCCCGGGCTGCCGCATGGGTTTGAGGGGTTAGCGCCCTTGGCGAGCTTCTCAAGGAGGGCCATGGAGAATCGCTTCAGAGCGATTAGGGAACTCTGAGGGGCGAATGGTGTGGTTGGTACGTGTGGAGAATCGAGATATGGATTATAGTTTCGTAGTGTGGACTAGTGGATTCTGGCCATCAGATACTCCGTAGACATCTGGATATCCTTTACAAATGAAAACGGCTATACTTTTTCTTGAAAGGCTTAGCCGAGGTTCCCTGCGTATCGAATACGCAGGGCGAAGTGGGCCAACGTTCGTAGCATTGGCATAAGTACTCGATATGGCCCTCATTCGCGGTTCCCTCACCTTCTACACGAATCGCACTACTAGTACTAACCAGCATGACGACCATCTCTCGACCAACCGCTGACGCTCTCACGGAGAATGTCTCCAACAAAGTAGCTATTGTTACCGGCGCCGCACGTGGCATCGGATTTGCCACGGCCGGTCTCTTAGCCCGCCACGGGGCCCGCGTGGTGCTTGTGGATTTGCACGAGGATGCACTAAAGAGTGCCGTGGAGGCCATCGGCGGACAAGCCACATACAAGACCTGCGACGTGAGCGACTGGGATCAGCAGATCGCCTTGTTCCAGTGGGTCATCGACACCGTCGGGCCCATTGAGCTCGTCGTGTGCAACGCCGCTATCAACCCCGAAATCACACTGCTTCAGACGCAAGACCCCGAGCGACACGCACAGCTAAATAGCCAAGCGCGGTACAATTATTTGGCGGATGAAACCAAGGAAGGAAAGCTCCAGCGCCCGTCAACGCAGCTCTTTGACGTCAACGTCAACTCCGTCGTGTTTGGTCTCAAATTAGCCATCCACCATATGAAGCAGAGAGAAGCGGGCGGCCGCATCGTCGTCGTTGGCTCCGCTGGATCCTACGTCCCTGTGCCTTCGCAGCCGCTCTATACCGCCAGCAAACATGCGGTCTTGGGCCTGGTCCGCAGCACCGCCCTGATCGAGGAGGTTACGCGAGCGAACGTCGCCATTTCCTGGATCGCGCCGTGGCTCACGCTGACCTCCATGGTGGAAGGGCTGGAGGCTACCACGTCAGCCAACACGCTCAAGAGCTCGCCGGAGGATGTGGCATGGGCCATCGCAGCGGCCGCGGCGTCACCGACGAGCTGGGCCAACGGCAAGGGCTTCTGGGTGCAAGGTACGACGATCACCGAGGTGGAGGGCACGTATGGGGAGGTCGGCCAGCGGTTGATAAGCCCTGAGAACCAGTTCTGATGGGGAGCCTGACGTAGGGAGGTGATGGGTCTTGTACATACATGACAGTGTAGATTGGATTGACAAGAGCACATACCACTTTGGAGCATTCTGGAGGTACATGTCAGACATTGGTTCGTCGGGAGATGATCTCATGTACATACCGAATGTAAAGTCGTATTCAAGAACGTTCGATCTGCGCAAGTTTATTCCATTATCAAAATCTAATCATTTCCCCCTTGCTTCGTCTCTCACCCCTTTTCAGCTCACGCAGAACCACCACAACGGTCACATGCGCCACGGATAAGACTAGTCCAAGACATTCTGCAGTTATCTTGGGGCATTTTTCATGACACCCGTCATTATGCCAAGCCATTCCGACCCTGTGGATGGACGAGGTACACGTAGGCCGTCAAGAAGGAATCGGCAGCATGAAGCAAGGGATGAGGCGGAACGGAATTGCGTGAGATAGGTATTCAGGTGGTTGAAATAACTTATATAGCTTGTTCGCACATGAAGCCCATCGAGACTCATTAGGAGATATACCACACATCATCGAGTCGTTCAAGATGCTGCGTACCTTAACCAGAGCGTACCACGGTGCAGTGGGGACGACGATACGGCCGGCTCCTGCGCTTTCGCCGTTAGGTAAGTAAGCTTTTTTCTAGTCATAGTTTATCCTTGATTAGGTTATTTTAGCTAACGGAAGGCCTAGCCAATGTCCCATACCTTCAAGCGCCGAGGCTTGATTCAGCCCAAGACCAGCTGCACGTTGGCAGCGTGCAACGCCACCTCCAGGACGCTGGCGTTCTGAAAATCAGCCTCAACTTCGACGACAACGACTCCCACTACCTCACCAGTCTCATCCAAGGGCTGCACAAATGGCACGGCCACGGCCTACCCATCACGCACTCCGCGCACCGCGGCTGGTACTGGGATATCCGGCCCAGCCAAACGGTCTTCCAATGTCCGGACCACCAGGCCCGATCAGAAACCATGAACGAGTTCCCATGGCACACCGACTGCAGCTACGAGGCCTCACCGCCGCGGTTCTTCGCCCTGCAAGTCCTGCACCCGGACCAATGCGGCGGCGGCACGCTCTCCGTGCTGAAAGTCGACAATCTCCTCAAGCTCCTCTCGGAGTCGACACGAGCTGCCCTCCAGAAGAAGGACTACCTGATTACCGTGCCGCCGGAGTTCCGGAAAACAGAAAACAAGGACGAGTCCATCGTCGGGAGTCTGCTCTCCCCGGACCCGGCATCTGGGAGCCTGGCGCTCCGCTTCAGAGAGGATATCTTCACGCCCTTGACGGGCGAGGCGGGACTGGCGCTTGAGGAGCTCAAGTCTGTCTTGCTGGGCCCACAGGCGCAGTCTGAGGTCGTGCAGCTCACCGCGGAGATGATGCCGCGCGGCTCCATCGTGATCATGGATAACAGGCGGTGGCTGCATGGACGTAATCAGGTGAAGGATCCCCGGAGACATTTGAAACGCGTGAGATGGGATGCTAGGCCGTTTGGCCTGGACTAGAGCGGTGGATATTCTGGGGGGTTTACGATTGATGATCTTTGCATTGCTTTTGCTCTCTTATATGCTAATTTTTCTTTTCTTCCGATTGCTGGTTATTCTTAGAGTGTGACTTTGGTAGATCTATATTGCTGCATCGCGTGGGGTTTGTGAATTGAATGACTGTCGGGAAGTCCGTTGGGTTTATTATGTGTAGCTTGTTGGTATATAGAGTGAGGTTCACCTTCTGGAGGGACGTGAAATAGACTTCTACTGCTGGCCTTGTCTCAGGCTCACACTCTGTGTTTTTCTTCAAGAGGTGAATGGTATTCTTAGTGATGATTGAATTTAGACTAGGTGCAACTCTTATTCATTGTCACTACTCTAAAAGCCTACTCCTGTACGGGCGGAGCGAAGAATACTGTTTCAAAGTTCTTGCCCATGACGATATCTATATAACTCTATGTGAACAATGAATATGACGTGATATGGCCCTGATCATGATCTTCTTACCCTTGACACAAGTCGCAAGTCATTCAGCATCAAGATATAACAAATCCAAACCATACTCAAACCAGCAAAGCATTAAACCAGCAGGTCGTAAACAGGTTGCATGTTACCAATACCCCATACGTCAAGCCTCTAATCAGTGTACTCAGGGTATATCTCCTCGTCAGCATGTTCCTCGCTCTCAACGCACGCTCTGCCAGCTAGTCCATAATCCTTGATGCACAATATCAGCGCGAAAAACAGCAAGATCAAGACCGCAAACACGCTAAAGACAGCCCGTAGTCCGTGCATGTATGCATCAGAGATCAACTCCCAGTCCTCATCAGTGAGGTTGAGATCGCGCGAGGCGAAGGCGGAAGACGTGATCTTGGAAATGAGGGCGTCGCTGAACCGTCCCTTGAGATCATTGTGGAGGACGTTGTTGAGGATCGCCCCGGATACTACCTCTTTTGTTAGCTGTGAAAGAGGGTGGAAGTTGAGGAAAAAGCAGTACCTGTTACGCCGATAGAGCCGCCCATGTCGCGGATGAAGTTGCGGAACCCTGTTACCACGGCACGGTCGCTTTTGTCGGACCCCGCGAGGAGGCCGACCATGACTGTGGGCTTGTGTTAGTCTGGGCATGTTGTAGAGGAGAGGTAAGGTGTGTATACCGGGCTGAAAGGAGCATCCCACCCCGATGCCTTCAAAGATCCCTCCTAGCTCCAGAATCCACAGTGCGGTCTGCCGTGTGTAGAACGACTTGGCCGCTGCTGCCAGCATCCACATGCCAACGCCGGTGCTGATGACGACCTTGTACCTACCTGTCCACGAGATGATGAGCCCGCTCAGCCCCGAGGTGATGCCGTGCGCAATCACCATCGGCAGGATCAAGGAACCAGATGTCCCCGGGCTCCATCCGCGGACGTTCTGGAAGTACAGCGGGATATAGAAGAGATTGCCCCAGAAGACCCAGCCGATGACGATGTTCGCGAACAGCAGGATGTTCGTGGAGTAGTTATACTTGAATACGCGCACTTGGCCAGTCAGCATGCGAGATGGAACCTACGAGGATGGACGGCATACTGGGCAAAAGCGGCAGTTCGACCCATCGCCACTCTCCGATCAGAAAGAGCCCGAAGAGCGCCGCTCCGAGCGTGAGCATCGCAATGATGATAGGGGAGTCCCATGGAATCGCGGTGCCCCCCTGCGAGACAGGGATCTACAAGCCGAGTTAATTTCTTGCGATGTCGCCGCGCTGTCGCACGTACCAGGATCAGCACAATGGCCATCATGCTCGTGAAAACCCCGAACCAATCCACTCTGCGCAGCTTCGTCCGGACATCGTCGGACATGCCGGACGATGGGAACACAAGACCGAAATATGTGGCTGCCGCCACGGCCAGCGGACACACGAACCAAAATGCCCAGCGCCAGGAAGCTTTCTCCGTGAGCACGCCGCCCACGACCGGCCCAAGCCCATTCCCCAGCGCCACTGCAACGCCCAGAATGCCAAAATAGTATCCGCGTTGCGCCAGGGTCGTGATATCAGAAATGGCGATTTGCACTAACGCATTGAGAGCGCCGGCGCCGAGGCCGCTCAACGCTCGAGTTGCATACAATTGCGCGGGTGTCTGGGACCACCCGCCCAGCAGGTTGCCCAGCGCCATGATTGTCAACGCACCCAGGAGGCATGTTTTGCGACCGAAGATGTCGGACAGCCGGCCGTTGATCAGCTGGATGCTGGTACTCGTCGTGAGGAAACTGGCACTGACCCATGAGATGGACGAGCCGGTGTTTAGGCCGGCTGCGATGGCAGGCAAGGAAGTCGATAGCGCTGTTTGATCCAGAAACGAGGTAAAATGGATCAGAGCCAGGGCGGGAAATATAACAAGGAGTTGCTTCCGCGGGAGAATGTGAGATTGGTGATCTTTGGAATCTTTGAGCAAAGGGGTTTCTTCAATCTCTCTCTCGGCGTCGGCCCATTGAGAATTCGACGGAGGCGCCATTTCTAAAAACAGAAGCAGACCGTTGCTGTGCAATTGCCCCGTGTGTCTCAAGCAGCTTTATCGAGAGCGAAACCCACTGTTTTTCCTTTTATCATTGAAATTACGTGCTCGGGCGTGATCCCTTGTGGCTGAGAAATGGAGCCAGCCCAGACATGCATGCTCATGATTTTAAACCTCCCCCTTGCAGTGTTGTGTCGGAGACCGTGATAAGGGATCCTATCGACGGCGGACGCAAGGGCCCGGAGAAGAGAGATTTGTTACCCAGCGCTTTACGGTTTACATTAAGCTACGCACTTTATCCATCGTATAGTAGTCGTACTCTGCGCTATAGAATTTACTATTCCTTTCTATAATACTAAGTTTATAGCTCAAAGCTAGGGGTTAGTAGTTCCAGTATCTAAAAGTAGGAGTAGTTTAGGGCTACGGTAACTAAAGATTCAATTCCGCAACACGGTGCAGTACTGCATGAGTGAATTATTAAAGCGGTAAATATATTTGACTCTGGAGGATATCGACCATGGTAAGTGGTAGGTCATTCGAACTTATACTCCGGAGATAGACTTAATGTGGCTCATATATCGTGTATTAGAATCCAACTGATCCTCCAATGTCCGGAATCTCGATCGAGTCCGCCGTGGTCAGTCTCCTCGGAAGTGGTTTATCAGTTCACACTCACTTATCGCTGAGACGTGCCGGGATCTTGGCATTCTTCAGGGTTAGCACATTGTTAGCGAGGTATCAAGGGTTGAATAGTTCAATAGTTTAAGCGTGAATATGGTTTATATATGATTGCCGCGGGGCCTAGATTTCTCTCTGGTTCGCAGCAACATCTTTCACGTCGTAGCCCCCGTTCCCTCTAATCTTATTTTCCCAACCGAGGAAGCATGCCTTGGACGGGCCTGGCTACCTTGTTCCTGGCTGTTTCTGGTGTCTATGGCAGTCGGTTAGACACCAGTGGCTTCCAGGAGTGCAAGAGCAGACAAAATCTTTCGTCGACCGCGGTTCACAATCTTTTACAGTCCGTCCCTGATGCTGAGAAAATCCGCGAATCAGTTCGCTACTATACCAACGGGTCGCATGTAGCAGGACAGGGCCTCCAGCAGGCGCTGTGGACCCAGGAGTTGTGGAATGCCATTGGCCTCCCCAACACAAGCGTGAAATCCTATAGCACCAACCTGACTCTGAACAACGAACATCGAGTCGCGCTGCTTGACACGGCACGCGAGGGAGATCCAGTAGTATATGAGGCGCCGCTGATTGAGGACAACGCCCCCGAGCCGGGCGATGGGCAGCCCCCTTTTATTCCGGCCTTCTTCGGGTGTGCCGGGGAGGGCAATATCACCGCGCAGTATATATTCGCAAACTACGGAACGCAAGAGGATTACGATGATTTGGTGGGCGCGGGGATCAACATCACGGGAAAGATCGCTGTGATCAAGTCGACGTATGAATCCGCCGTCTTGAAAAAGTACAATCTGCCGTATCACCGCGCAACCCAGGAAAAAGTCGCCACAAAGAGGGGCCTCGCGGGGATGCTTATCTACCCTGATCCTCAAATGGATGGCGAGATTATTGTAGAAAATGGATATAAGGCATTTCCGGATGGGCCCGCCCGGCCCCCTTCTTTGATCGAGCGAGGAACAGTTGGGGCTTGCTGTAGGTCTTCTCAGGATCCTTGTGAGCTTGCGTTGGAAGATCTGATTGCTCTAACCACTTGTGTGCAGCGCCTGGTGAGATTCCCGCCATGCCCATTTCGTACGCCGATGCGATCCCGATGCTGCAGGCCCTCAATGGCCATGGTCCCCTGGCAGCAGATTTCAATGACCGATGGCAAGGAGGTGGACTCACTTCGCACAACGTTACGTACAATGTCGGGCCTTCACCGGAGAACGTTGTCTTGAACGTGATTAATAAAGCGCGTCACTGGGTCGGCCCTATCCATGATGTTATTGGGACCATCCCCGGATGCGCCTTTCCAGAGGAGGTGATTGTGCTTGGAAATCACCGTGACGCCTGGGGTCCAGGTGCTGGAGATGGAAACAGTGGGTCTGCGGCCCTCAATGAAGTGGCACGAAGTCTCGTAACGGCCCTGAAAAAAGGTTGGCAGCCGTTGCGAACCATCATCCTCGCCAGTTGGGAGGGAGAAGAGGTAGGCCAGGTGGGGTCGCGCCCATGGCTCCGTGAAAATAAGTCCCAGCTGAACGGTAGCGTGGCTGCGTATTTGAATGTGGTCGTTGCGGGCGCAGGCACCAAGTTTCATGCTCAAGGGAGCCCACTGTTGGCACAGGCGATGCACAATGCTACCGGCCAAGTGCAAGCGCCCACAAAGGAAGGCAGCAGTGTACAAACTGTCCTAGAAGCTTGGGGGGATGAGCTCGGTCTGGGTAGCGGCGGAGACGCAATGCCTTTCCAGGAGTATGCATTTTCAGTTGCGGACTTTGGCTTCTCGCGTGGGCCAAAAGATGCTGTTTTCCCCTACCATTCGCTATTTGACACATATTCCTGGATGGAACAATACGGAGATCCCGGCTTTGAGCACCATTTGGCGACCACCAAAATCTGGTTACAGCTGGCAACATCTCTTGCAGATGAGGCGATTCTGCCCTACCGCGTCCAGGCGTATGCGTCTGTCTTCCAGGACGGCCTCGAATCACTCAGCTCAACAGCAAACCTGTCGTCACACCTCGATCTGTCGTCGCTGAAGGCAGTGGTCGATGATTTCGCGCAGGCTTCGGCAGCGTTTGACGCCCATAGCGACTCGCTTGCCGACCAAGTGCAGCAACAGCATCCTTTGAACGATAGCCTTCTGGCTCAGGTCCAGTCAGTCAATCACATATACACTAATTTCGAGCGTCTCCTCGGTGATCCAGATCTTCCTTTGGGTGATAGGGACTACCATCTTATCATTCAGCCTGCCCCGTATTACTTCCAGACGAAGCCTTTCCCTGGATTAACGAAGGCTATTGCTGCTGGGAATTGGACCTTAGCTGCGGTAAGTGTTTTTCTTGGATCTGAAGTTGACCCCATGCTCACTATTATTTAGGCATATCGCGACAAGATCGTAGATCAGCTCAACAAGGCTGTGGCTTTTCTTCAGTGATTTTTTTCTTGTTTTGCCCTGATAATTGTTTCTTGCGGCCCACATGATAATTGCTGCTGCTATTGGTTTGGTGTAGCATGTGATTGCGCAGGGCCCTAATTCGGGGTGTGATGAATCCACCATCTGACGCAAGCCTGCGCTTAGTTCGTGATATTATAGCCATCTCTGCATATTGTGTACACCGTGTTCAATGCGTAACGTAATGGTCGGCCTGATACCGCAATCCACCCTACGACTTGCTTTCCTGCTGTCTTCCCTTGTATCTGTGCTCTTTCCCCTCAGTTCGATGTTTCGGCAATGAGGCATACCTTCAATCCCGTTGAGTGGAATTCAGACAAGACTCCCCACCGTTACTCAGACCTGAGTCATGTGGGGTCACCAAAGGCCTCACATCGAATGTGTGGAGGTTGGATCTCCTGTGCAGACGATCTGTTGGGTGTCTCCACTTGCCCCCGGAAGAAAGGCTCGGCAACAAAAGGCCTCCCTGATCTGCCGAACTGTACACAGTAGAGGACAACTCTGATCGAGTGTACACCACGCCATACACTTGGCCTCAGAATGTGGGGTTCGGTCTTGCAATATGATCCTTCTCGTGTCCTTCTGGACGAGATGCGACCCCACAATGATCAGTATATGAGAGCTGCCGCCCCCTGGTGTACTCTGTATCGTTTCTTGACAGCGAAACCGTATCTACCTGTATACCGCGAAACACTCTCTTTCCCTTCAACCTAAGCCCGCATTAATTGACATTCAACATGGGCTCCGCAGGTAATCTCTCCGACCCCCAGGAATATCAGAAGATCTTCCACTGGGCGGAGACACAGAAGGACGGTGAAATCCCCTCCTTTTCCACCCGCCGAAACGACCCTTATGAGGTATGCGATGTTCATTGTCCCTCTGTTGTGATGATAATCTAACCCTCAATAGTATCAAGCTGGATTTGGTAACGCGTATGCCATCAGTTCCTTCACATGAGGGGCTCAATCCGCTAATGTCGGTGCGTTACATCGAGCAGATTTATCTCCGAGGCTGTGCCCGGAACGATTCCCCACGGACAGAACAGTCCTCGTAATGTGCGCTTTGGTTTGTACGCAGAGCAGGTAACAGCCACTGCTTTTGTGGCCCCGAGACATGCCAACAAGAAGGCCTGGCTATACCGTGCTCGTCCAGCGGTGGCTCATCAAGGATTTGTATGTGAATTCGACTACATAAAGGGCCATCTGGCTAACCCGCCTAGACCAACCTCCCAGACAACCCCGACACAGAGGCCACTTTCTTGCCCTTGAACCCGCGGGTCCACGTCTCCCCCACCCAGCTGGCATGGCATCCGTTCGATATCCCCTCCGACGAGCCGGTGGACTTCGTCACCGGTCTGAAGACCGTCGCTGGATCGGGAGACCCGACTCTCCGCGAGGGCCTCGCCACTCACGTCTACACCGCAAACACCAGCATGACCCAGAAAGCCTTTGTGAATTCCGACGGCGAGATGCTCATCGTCCCCCAGCAGGGAGCTCTGGACATCCAGACCGAATTCGGTCCACTTTTCGTCCAACCGGGTGAGATCGTCGTGATCCCCCGCGGCATCCGCTTCCGCGTCGAGGTTCCCGACGGGCCTTCTCGCGGCTACATCCTCGAAATCTGGGGCTCTTGCTATGAGCTCCCCGAACTGGGCCCGCTGGGCGCCAACGGCCTCGCCAACACGCGCGACTTCCTCACCCCAGTGGCCAAGTATGAGATTCGCCAGGAGCCGTGGGAAATCGTGTACAAGCTCGGGGGCAAGTTCTTCGCCAGCGCGCAGAACCACAGCCCGTTCGACGTTGTGGCCTGGCACGGTAACTATGTACGTCGCGTCGCTTACTTGGCTTACAAGTGGAACACCCTTTCATGCGATGGCGGGCTAACAATCGCAACAAGGTCCCCTACAAATACGACATGACGAAGTTCGTCAACGTCGGCTCGATCTCCGTCGACCACATCGATCCCTCCATCTTCTGCGTCCTGACCGCGAAATCCCGCGACCCGACGGCCCCTCTCGCCGACTTCCTCATCTTCTCCCCCCGCTGGGACGTCGCATCCAGTATGCATCCCCCCTTCTGTCTTAACATAACATGAAATCTATACTAACTAACCGGGTGATGAAGACACCTACCGCCCACCCTACTACCACCGCAACGCCGCCTCAGAGCTCATGGGCCTCGTCTACGGCGACTACGGCGGCCGCTCGGACGCCTTCAAACCGGGCAGTATCTCCTTCGAATGCGGCAGTAAGTCATTCTCCCCACACCCAAGAGAAAAGGAAAAAGAAAAGAAAATAATAAAAAAACGAGACACCCCCACTAACCTCAGAGAAAAAGTGGTCCCCCACGGCGTCGCCTACGAAGAATTCAAAGCAGCCTCCGAGGCCCCACCAC